>NC_052676.1:12524935-12712435 GCF_016802725.1 Solenopsis invicta | reverse complement strand
TGCAGCAACGTTGCAATGTTGCAAATTGCAATGCAATATTACGGAGACATTGCAGAAACATAAATTAACAATATGCCTGCAACATCGCATGGCATATGCCAGTAATATTCCGGAAACATTGCAATATCATAATTTTTTAATAAAGAGAATATTCGCGTATAATAATATATTAATTTAACTCATCCATAATTATTCATCCGCATTTAACAAACTAAGGTCGGGCGACGTTACTAAATTTTCCGCTGAATCTCTACATTCCCTAAGAGTATAATCGTCCATATATCGACTGTAAGTCGACTCATCCAAGTCAGGCTTTCAAAGTTAACGGCAAATCAACTTTGCATAGACGTCTGCAGACATCCTTCAAATATTGACTCTAAGACTCTAGAAAAAAGCATGCGGTCCCGTGGTGCTGTATGCATCATAGTATTGTTAAGAAATATAAATATTTATCAATAAATGAAATAGGTCCATATATGAAGAAACCTCGATCTACAGCCCAATAAACCATTAATATTTTTTAATTGTTTTTTTAATAAAAATTTTTTTTTATTTAATTTAATTATTGTATTATTATATATTGATATATATTTTCTAATTGCATCTTACTTAAACAAATAACAGAAAAGTTATTCCAGATGCTATTCTGCATTTGCAAAATTAGTAAAAAAAAACTATAATTTTATATTTGTTTATATAAATATTGTAATATTGTGCTTTAATTATACATATTTCATTTTTTCGATAATGTATATTGACTTGATCTACCAGTTATATACACATATCAGCATAAAGTGTTCACAGGTCATCATGAGGAATCAGTTCGCAGCGATCACGGAGGTCAAGCAACGTTCACCGGAGTGGCGATTTGGATGGGTGACCGCTTTGGAATTTCCGAAAAAAAATTCCCAAGATTTTTTTTTGCGTAAAACGTTTTTTAAAATGTTACAAAAATATTGTTTTGTTTATTGGAATTATGTTGTGCAATAACATTTATGTAAATATTTTGGAAAAATTCATAGAATTAGAAAGTCCTAAAAGTTATTTTAAGACATCCATTGGACATCCACAGGATTAAATTTGATTATCCAAAGACATCCTGAGGATATCTGAATTACGATATCCTAGGGCTCTACATAGCGGACCTTCAGACATCCACAGGATATCCTTAAGACCTCTTAAGTTTATCTAAGCACATCCTCAGGATATTAGAAATCCCTTGACATACATCCGCAGGATATCCCTGGGATCAAGTTTTGTTATGTGGGATGATTTTCTTATAAAACATTTATAAAGAGTGGGTGCGTTCTGGCTTCTCTGCGTCCCTGCCTAGAAATCGTCCGAATAGTACTTTCTGAATTTTACGGCCAAAAGGTAGCGCGGAAAACGAGATAGGCGAGAGGGGAGTGGAGAGGAGGGTATCCGTAGAGATAACATCGCCGCTCGCTCCGTGTTTGCTACCGCTAGAGTCGGTATAAAGAGAGTTGCGACAATGTATGTGCCTAATGCTGATTGGCTCCGCCATTAAGGGGGAAATTTCCGGTCAGTTAGGTTAGGTAAATTAAATAGAGCTGTACACACCGAGTGCCTTGGACTGTCGTTTTATCTTTGTTGTTCACTGAATGCTAAACAAGGATAAAATGATATTCGGAAGAACTTGGTGTGTATTCCCGAACGCAGCCTAATCATCTTTGGTTGAAGAGTGTGTTTACGTGTTTCAGTTGATACAAACTCTTTTGCAACTTTTTTGCAAACTCTAGAAAGAATATTAATTCTGAAAAGAATATTAATTACACAAGTGTAATTTTTGTCAATATTTTTTTAAAGCCAAGAAGTTAACTATTTCTTAATAAATAATAAAAATAATGATATACAAATATAATCTCAAATTGTTTTAAAAATTTGTCTATTTTTTTATTTCTTATTGTTAACATTCTATTTATTATTACAAATATTATTGTCATTTTATATGTAGACTAATGAATAATATTAAAGAAAATATGTTAAATAGCCTTTCTGTACACATTGTTTAGTGAGATGGTACATTGTGCAGCAGAAGGATGTCAAAACACTTTAATGTAATAATTATTTTTTTATTAACATATAATTTTTCTTTTAACATTTTTTTTTTATATAACAATTTACGAGGAATTTAAGATGATTGAGTTAAATATTTGATCCTGGTACATTTATAAAAATAATTTTTTCTTAGCATAATCTTTCTGCTACATAAAATAAAAATCTCCTTAAAGTAATCTTTTTAAATTATATAATTCTAATTGTAAGTCGTAGAACTCAAAATGTAAAAAACTTATATATATTTAAAAAAAGTAATGATTATTTAAAGTTAAAATTATATTTCATTGTTATTGAGAGCTTTCCAGCAACAAAACATAGTCATACACTGTGTGATGCAGTATTACACAGTATCAACTTGTAAAACACTGCTTCTATCAAAGCTAAATGTATTCGACCTCTCATGAATAAATAATATCGATCATTTGACATGGTTTTCAAAATTGTGCAAAAATTAAGGTTAAGTATGTTCGCTGTATATAAAAAAACGGCTCTGTATGATTGTGTCAAAATTAGAAAGCATTGAATTGCATATACATTGTGTTACACAGTATTGCTTGCTCATATTTCGAAATTGCCGCTGTGTAGCTATATATTTTCCCCCTTAAAGGCGATTTCCGAGTAATTGTCGCAACTCTCTTTATACCAACTCTAGCTACCGCGATACTTTCTCTTTCTAACCGATGGTCTAAACAGAAGACGGACAGAAATCCATTATCCGTCTTTATTCAACTGATGCTTCATCTCTCACTCCTGCACATAGCACGGGAGAGAACCGTAAAAATGGATATAGCACCGCTGGGTACCATCTAAACGTGGATTTTACCGACGTGAAAAATGGACATTGGCTGTGTAGTTCAATGTCCATTTTTGTGAATCACAGAGGCCCTCTCAAAATAAGGTTGTATTTAAAATCGAAGCGTGTCCTCTCTCAGGTTCCTCTCTGGTATTTAGTTCAGTGGCTGCGAGTTGCGAGTTGCAGGTTGCAGCACCGGGCACAGAACATATACAGGGTGACTCAGAATAACCCGTTGTCTTTCAAGGGACGTAATCCTGGTCGAATTCTAAGACGATTTTTTCTTTGCCAAAAATTTGTCAGACGCTTAGATTTTGAAATATCACCCGATTAAGTTAGCGTATCACGGGTCGAATACAAATGGTACGCAGGGGCGGCGCATTCATCGTTACGCGCGGGTGTGGTGCCTGCTGCGCTCAACTAATACACACACAAGTCTTTCTCCCCTCTCACTCTCTCAGTCTCTCTCTCTCTCGTATCCAACTTCACCTCAACGGCGCACCAATTGAAACAACCGACAAGGTCACTAATCTCGGCATCTGTCTATCCAGCTCTCTCAGCTGGTCGGAACAAGTTCGCGGCACCTCGAGCCGCGTCAACGGCATCCTTTGGCGGCTAAAAGCTTTCTCCGGCTGCCTCTCCTTGCGCCTCCGTACTCAGCTCGTCACGGCTCTCATCTTCCCCGTCTTTGACTACTGCGCGGCCCTCTTTACAGATTTAACAGGGCAACAAAAATTAAAGCTAAGACGCCTAATGAATTCATGCGTTCGGTTCATTTTCAATCTTCGCAAGGATGAGCACATTTCGGGGTACTACGAGAGGCTGGGGTGGCTCAGCTCTGACGACAGGAGGGAGTATCTCACATGTTGCCTCCTATTTTCAATCATCCTTAATTCGTCTCCCTCCTATCTCTTAGAAAATTTCCGTCCTCTTCACCGCCCTCTCTCACACTTGCGCTCCTCCCCCTCCTCATCCCTCGATCTCGCCATCCCCTTCTGCCGCACCTCCACCTACCAACGTTCCTTTCATTCGACCGCATGCTCTCTTTGGAACAATCTCCCTCCTGCCGTCAGGGAGACTGCCTCAGCTAGCGCCTTTAAGCGCTCGCTCTTCGGCTATTTATTGAGCCGCGGTCGCGCTATAATCCCTCCCCCCCCCCGCCTGGCACATAGCGCTCCTCAGCTTCACTCACTACAAACAATACAATCACCGTTATGTTATTTCATTTGTTTTGTTTGTTATTATAGAATTATTATATAGTTTAGTTATCTCAGTTATCTCAGTTATATCTACTTCTTCTTTGCAGCTTAGTTTTCTCCTGCAATTTCGTTTGTTCTTAGTTCGTAAGTGATATTATTGTTACTCTCTACGTTTCTCTGTACTTCTGTGCGTCCTTAGAGGGCCTGCCCTAGGACAGAATAAATGCTTATTCATCCATTCATTCATTCTCTGTCTCTCTGTCTTTCTCTCTCTCTCTCTCTCTCTCTCTCTCTCTGTCACATCACAATGCTAGCTTTAACTTAAAAATGTAATTAATTTTTTACTTAATTTTAATGATTTTAATAAGAGAAGTGCCAGGAAATTCTTTATACAGTCGAAGAATCGAACAAAGAATTGCACGAAATCTAGATATTTAATTACATTTAATAAATTATGTCATTGCAAGTATTCAAACAAATATTTATTAAAATTTAATAACTTTTTTTCTCAGTGTAGAATCTCTTGATATAAAAAAATAATTTTAATAAAATGAATAGAAAAATATTTTTCAATAAATTTTTAATATTATTAAAAACAATATTAATCACTATTTTACTTTTAAATTGCCGCGTTTTAACTTCTGTTCGACCAATCACGCATTCATATTCGATCATAACGTATCCCATAAAAACAGTCGGCTCTTTCCTGTTGTCGAGTAAACACGTGTTGTCTGTTCGTCGCGCGTAAACACGGGTTTTATCGAGCTACATATTTTCGCATGCCGAATGACTAATAATTATTTACAGTGATCGTTACTCGAAGTGATCGTTAATTAGTTACTCAAGTTTTATTGATCAAGTGAATAAATTGTGTATTATGATATTAAAATGATAATTTACGAGAGGATTAAGGAAACTTTGGTCTGTCTCATTGTGGAGACAACTAATTGATCGCTGTACAGAATAATACGTAAATAAGTGCACGTCCAAACTTGTTTATGCAAGCACGCGCGCACGTGCGTTTGCTTTCTCTCTCTCTCTCCCTCCCCTCCCCCTCTCACTCACTGTAACAAAAAAAGTACTACTGTTTCTAAAAACTCGAGATGTAAATACTTTTGTAGATTTTGTGCAATTCTTTGTTCAATTCTTTGACTGTACACAGAATTTCCTGGCACTTCTCTTATTAAAATCATTAAAATTAACATAAAAATTAATTACATTTTTAAGTTAAAGCTAGCATTGTGATGCGATAGAGAGAGAGAGAGCGAGAGAGAGAGAGAGAGAGAGAGAGAGAGAGAAAGTGAGAAAGGAGAAATACTTGTGTTGTATCAGTTGAGCGCAACAGGCACTTCACGACACACCCGCACGTAACGGTGAGTGTGCCGCCCCTGCGTACCATCTGTATTCGACCCTTGATACGCTAACTTAATCGGCTGATATTTTAAAATCTAAGCGTCTGACAAATTTTTGGCAAAGGAAAAATCGTTTTAGAATTATATGAATAATTCGACCAGGAATACGTCCCTTAAAAGACAACGGGTTATTCTGAATCACCCTGTATAAAGAGAAATGTCAATTCCGTGTTAAAGAAAGGGAAACAGGCGACTGCCACGATCCTAGTGGGGTGGCACGTGTACTACACATGGAATTGATCTCATGTGGTAACTTACCAGTAATCTTGTACTTATTATTAAAGATATTAGACGAGTTTTATAATACATCGATTGATCAATCGCATTAAGCGCAAATAGAGCTTTTATAGATGTTCCACTTGCGCCTAATGTGATTGATCAACCGATGAATTAAAAAACTCGCTCATTATGGATGTATGAACATTCTTTTGCAAAGTTTTTAAGTCAATAGGTAATTAATACAATAAAACAAAGACAAATGAAATAATAAAAGGCACTTTTATTTTCCTTATATGTATATATAACGATTTAGTAACGACTAGCATGTAAATACGGTAACAATATTAAATTCTTAAAATTCTTACAGATATAACTTACTTCTAAACACTATTTAGAAATTTTGTAAAAAAAAATATTAAAAAAACATCATAGGAACATTGACTGCTAAGCGCATAGAATACTAACATTGATAATATTAGCACCTTTCAAAACTGTACTTATAATATATAGTAAAAGAAACCAAATTATTATAAAGTTTCTTGTCACTAAACGAAAATAATAAATGTGACAAGGACAATAAAAATAAAAACAATTTTTATTAGTTGCCTAAATAATATCACTATTTGTGCAACTTTTTTGGTATTGCAAATTATTTAAATAAATAACACTATGCTACCATAAAATGTTTAACTTTACCAAAATGGCCAGAACTGAATTGCTGTGGTTTTTTTTTAAGTTTATCTTTAACATACTTAAATAATAAAAATGATAAACTTTTGTCAACTATTATTTTATCACATCTGTGAAATGAGCAAAAAGTACTCACATAGTTCTTGAAAAATGTATCTTTAAAGATTAATTCCAGTTTGTTCTTATGAACAAACGTTTATATCACAAAATTTGTATAATTTATCGTGGAGATTTTGTACTAGTATAATTACTTTATTGCTTGGATACGTCAGAGCATCGACAGTAGGAGAGTATTCTTTGAATGTCGTGAACAAATGATGTGGTAATTTTTCTGTAGCGAATAAATCGACTCGACATTGCGAACAATTGTCGGGAATGAGAATTTTTTTTTAAATATAACCGGATACGTAACTAAGAGCTTGATCAGCATCAGTGTTAAATTTTTCTGCCCACTCGGGAATGCAATCAATTATATTTTCAAAATTTTTATTTTCATCATCTTTATTTTTTTTAGAATTAATTGTGACATTTTTTATAAAATTACAAAAACTGCACACATTTTCAGTGTAATCGTCTTTACAATTTGCGGTTTTTGTAATTGGTCCTGAAAGATTATTTAATACTACAGTTTTCAACGCAGCTATAAACTAATGGCATGTAGGAGCAGTATTCGAAATTCCGTGCTGTCGAATTTGACAAAATAAATTTTCTATGGAATCCTGGTTGAGGTTCCTTAAATTTAAATATTTTAAACCGACCGTTTGTAAAGAATTCCATAATGTAATAATAGATCTTATGCTTCCCAACCTTTAACGAATTGATATGTGTTTGTAACGTTTTTTCCCGTAACTTTATCAAATAACTCCCATTTTGGTATTTGCAATAAAACTTTATTCCATAAATCTAAATGAGGCGAGTCATCTTGCAAACAGCAGTTGTAAATTTTCCTGTGTTTTGGTAATGTGGTCCACCCATTTAATGAATCGAAAAGATTATCAATGAGTTCAACAAATTCTGCCGTTTGTAATGCTTCTGCTGGAAACATATCATTCATGTTGCTAACTGACCAAACGTTAATTGCATTTGCAACACTTCGGCTCAATTGGCGTGCAGCTACTCGTACCTTCATTTTTAAATATGAATCCTTAAAGTTAAAGTCGCTTTCTTTCAATTTATATAGCAATTTAAATGTAAATTGTTGATCTATTTTAAAAGCATTATAAATATATGTAAATTTAGCAGTTTTATGTGTATTAAATTTTATATCCGATCGGAGTAAGGCATTACGTGTGTTCTTCAATAAATGCGGAACATCAAAGATTATTACAATTCCTTCAGATCGAACCATGAACGTGTATGATGTTTGTCTGACGTTATTTTCTTGGCTCAATTCTAACAAGGCTCTTCGTTGAGTTGAGCCTTGATCACAAATAGTAGCCTTGATTTTAACGCCAATATCTTGTAGCTGTTCAATTATATGTTTTATTAGAAATTTGAGATTATTGCAGGATATGTTATTTGCTGTAAAATAATAAGCTAGCACTTGTTTCCATGATTTGCGTATACCACGAATCATGAAAACAAGTGCATGATTAGCTCCATTCACAGTTCGTCCCAATTCAGCTAAATCCTCGTAACCACTAATGATTTGTTTGTGAGCTTCATAATGATAACCTTTGTTCAAAGACATTTCGTCAAAAATTAGTGAAGCATATCTATTTCGTTCGTGCATTTCGTCTATTTTAATTTTTAATTGATCCAAAAGGACTTTGTTTATTCCTGTTTCAAATGGAATTTGAGATAAAATGCGTTGCAGACTACGCGGAGATGGCAGCTCAAAATGTTCACTAGAACGTAGAAACTTGTACAGACGAGGACCACGTTTATACATTGACAAAGCAAACGCTTTATCCTGTTCTGTCCATCGTTTTCCGGAATTTTTACGTGAAGCATTCACTAATTGTGAATTAATGAATGCTTTGATAACATCATTTAATAGTGTATTAATGCAATCGAAAACATTATTATCGTTTTTTTTTTCAAAGTTGCTAATGCGTTTTTTGTATCTGACATTCTTTTCTTCATTTTAGACAGTTTTACTGAAATACCGCGTTTAATTTCATACATGCGTTTGTATCGTTCTGACTCTGTTTCTGAAGAAATTCCTGTTTTTAATCGTGAATTTTCGTTTCTTTGTTCACAATTTTCGTCATTATTGTTTGGACAAGTGTTATCTGGGCAATTATTTTCTTTGTTAACAGAACATGAATTTCCATTTTTGCAACTTTCCTGATCACATATACACATTGTCTCTTCTTCACATTCTTCCTCACCATTTAAAAATTCTATAGAATTAGCATCTTTACTATTATTAATGACAAGACATGACTGAGCAACATTATTAAATGTATTAGTATCATATGAACAGGATGGATGAACAGGAGTTTCTTAACAAACAGTATCAGAATTTACATCGCTGTTAAACGAATTTGTATTAACGGCAGATACATTAGCATCACGTAACGGGCGACATGAATTCACGTTTTCATTAGTTGTTGGAGGCAAAATTTGAACAGGAATTAAATTATTCGATTTTTCACTTTTTTTCGGTATCACGTTTGGATTTAACAAATGCTTTGTAAAGTTAACAAAATCTACTGTTCGAAAATGGTCTTCACAAATACGCATGTTCTCAGAGTTTACATTAATGTCAATGCCACAAATCAGTTTCCATTTAACACAAAGATCGTGATTTTTCGGAAATTTAAAAAGATGCTTGTTTATTGACTTTATCGACATTCGCGTTGTAAAAATTACCACATTCGGGAAATTTACAAGAATATTTCTTTCGAGGAGCCATTTTATAATTGTATTAAAAAAAGTGAATATGTTAAATTTTGAAATTTTTCTTGTAAATTTCCTACTCACGATAGTATCCAAGAAATCAGTAAAAAGCATTATTAAACTAACTTACATTAATTTAATATCACAGCTTCAGTCTTTTACATATTGCTTTTTTCTTCGGTAAAGTTCCCATCTTCCTATCGTAAGCACGTAAATCGTCCCTCATCGCTCGAATTATAATTAACTAGTACTTTTTTAGCGAGCAACATCTTTGGAATAGGTATAACAGGCTTAAATGCTACACCCGCAGGATCATACTCCATGTAAAGCTCCTCTGGTGATCTAAAATTATAAATATAAAAATATACAATATTTGGATAATATAAAAAGATTTGATACAACTATCTAATAATTGTATATATTATAAATCATTTGTTAGTGAAGATATTTTAGTACATTTTAATATATAGTTTTTTTTAATTAAAGTGAATTTAAAATAAATTATTTATATTATTTATTTAGCAATAATGTTTATTAAGAGGAGGTAATGTATATTATACTACTATCTTATATAAAAAATTAATTAAATAAATTATAGAATAATCTATAATTTAAATTTTGAAAATAATTGAGAATATTAAATGGTAATAATAATAATAATAATAATAATAAAGTTAGTAATATTTTAAATTTTCTAAGAAAAATATAATAATTTATAGGTTAATCATAATTGTTGAACAAAATTCGTACTTACAATTTTGCAATTTCAGTTGCCGAACTATCTTCGCCGCTCATAGGTGTAGTATACGCTATATTTTTAGCAAATTGCCTTACTACTCTGTGATAGTAACGCTGTAAAAACAATTATAGTGTCATCTGTCGTTCATCAAAAAAAAGGATTATTGTAAAGTTGAAGTACCTGTAAAGCAACAAGCTCGTACAATGCGGTGCAGTGAGCGTTGCAATAATCTGGTCCTTCAATTTCGCTCTGGTAATGACCTCCATTGACGCAATCGGTATCCAATAAAACATAAGCCGCTTTCCCAAGTTGCATCACTTGTTTAATAATATCAGTTCCTAAAGCCGCCTTATGCTGCGATTGCAATGCTAGTGTATTTATTCTTTTTACAAAAGCTGTCATTCGCGTCTGAGTGAATGAGAATTTCATCCCAAGTTACATCTTGGTACTACATCTTGGTAAAAATTTATATTAGTACAGTGCGCAAATCTGGAAATTATAAATGAGACATTGTAAAATAAAAATAAGATACGAGTGAAAATATATAAAATGCATTACTTGGCTAATCTTTCCAGATACACAGACAACATTTCAGATTTCTGAAGTATATAGTAAATAACTACGCCCATATTTCTGTAAGAATTTTGTCTGTTTATTTTCTTCAGCTTTTGTCTCGAGCATCTCTTTCTTCACTTTCTCTACATGTTTGATGTTTTTTCTCTCGCGTCGTTTATTCTGCTTTTTTTTCGCTGATGACTGAGAATTTTCGACAAAACACGTAGTTCTTTTTCGCTGATAAATAAGAATCTGTAGCAACGTCTGCAGCACGGTCTCGGTTTCTGAATGTGTCCTCCCACAGTATACTTTCAATATTATATTACATCAGTAAAAATAACAGAACATATATAAAGATAAAAATTTTTGCAACGGAACGGACAGTCATGTTCGACGTTCGACACAACATCCAACCCATAACCATAAAATTGCTCGTGTTTAATCGGCCCCTATCGCTCAATTTTGACATGCGCGCGCAACTTTTATCCCCAAACTCGGTTGGCAATGGTCATGTGATCGTCAGCCATGATGTTTCCATATTTAAGAACCTAGTGTGATCCCAGTGTGTCGAACGTCGAACATGACTGTTCGTTCCGTTGCAAAAATTTTTATCTTTATATATGTTCTTTGATTTTTACTGATGTAATATAATATTGAAAGTATACTGTGGGAGGACACATTCAGAAACCGAGACCGTGCTGCAGACGTTGCTACAGATTCTTATTTATCAGCGAAAAAGAACTACGTGTTTTGTCGAAAATTCTCAGTCATCAGCGAAAAAAAAGCAGAATAAACGACGCGAGAGAAAAAACATCAAACATGTAGAGAAAGTGAAGAAAGAGATGCTCGAGACAAAAGCTGAAGAAAATAAACAGACAAAATTCTTACAGAAATATGGGCGTAGTTATTTACTATATACTTCAGAAATCTGAAATGTTGTCTGTGTATCTGGAAAGATTAGCCAAGTAATGCATTTTATATATTTTCACTCGTATCTTATTTTTATTTTACAATGTCTCATTTATAATTTCCAGATTTGCGCACTGTACTAATATAAATTTTTACCAAGATGTAGTACCAAGATGTAACTTGGGATGAAATTCTCATTCACTCAGACGCGAATGACAGCTTTTGTAAAAAGAATAAATACACTAGCATTGCAATCGCAGCATAAGGCGGCTTTAGGAACTGATATTATTAAACAAGTGATGCAACTTGGGAAAGCGGCTTATGTTTTATTGGATACCGATTGCGTCAATGGAGGTCATTACCAGAGCGAAATTGAAGGACCAGATTATTGCAACGCTCACTGCACCGCATTGTACGAGCTTGTTGCTTTACAGGTACTTCAACTTTACAATAATCCTTTTTTTTGATGAACGACAGATGACACTATAATTGTTTTTACAGCGTTACTATCACAGAGTAGTAAGGCAATTTGCTAAAAATATAGCGTATACTACACCTATGAGCGGCGAAGATAGTTCGGCAACTGAAATTGCAAAATTGTAAGTACGAATTTTGTTCAACAATTATGATTAACCTATAAATTATTATATTTTTCTTAGAAAATTTAAAATATTACTAACTTTATTATTATTATTATTATTATTATTACCATTTAATATTCTCAATTATTTTCAAAATTTAAATTATAGATTATTCTATAATTTATTTAATTAATTTTTTATATAAGATAGTAGTATAATATACATTACCTCCTCTTAATAAACATTATTGCTAAATAAATAATATAAATAATTTATTTTAAATTCACTTTAATTAAAAAAAACTATATATTAAAATGTACTAAAATATCTTCACTAACAAATGATTTATAATATATACAATTATTAGATAGTTGTATCAAATCTTTTTATATTATCCAAATATTGTATATTTTTATATTTATAATTTTAGATCACCAGAGGAGCTTTACATGGAGTATGATCCTGCGGGTGTAGCATTTAAGCCTGTTATACCTATTCCAAAGATGTTGCTCGCTAAAAAAGTACTAGTTAATTATAATTCGAGCGATGAGGGACGATTTACGTGCTTACGATAGGAAGATGGGAACTTTACCGAAGAAAAAAGCAATATGTAAAAGACTGAAGCTGTGATATTAAATTAATGTAAGTTAGTTTAATAATGCTTTTTACTGATTTCTTGGATACTATCGTGAGTAGGAAATTTACAAGAAAAATTTCAAAATTTAACATATTCACTTTTTTTAATACAATTATAAAATGGCTCCTCGAAAGAAATATTCTTGTAAATTTCCCGAATGTGGTAATTTTTACAACGCGAATGTCGATAAAGTCAATAAACAAGCATCTTTTTAAATTTCCGAAAAATCACGATCTTTGTGTTAAATGGAAACTGATTTGTGGCATTGACATTAATGTAAACTCTGAGAACATGCGTATTTGTGAAGACCATTTTCGAACAGTAGATTTTGTTAACTTTACAAAGCATTTGTTAAATCCAAACGTGATACCGAAAAAAAGTGAAAAATCGAATAATTTAATTCCTGTTCAAATTTTGCCTCCAACAACTAATGAAAACGTGAATTCATGTCGCCCGTTACGTGATGCTAATGTATCTGCCGTTAATACAAATTCGTTTAACAGCGATGTAAATTCTGATACTGTTTGTTAAGAAACTCCTGTTCATCCATCCTGTTCATATGATACTAATACATTTAATAATGTTGCTCAGTCATGTCTTGTCATTAATAATAGTAAAGATGCTAATTCTATAGAATTTTTAAATGGTGAGGAAGAATGTGAAGAAGAGACAATGTGTATATGTGATCAGGAAAGTTGCAAAAATGGAAATTCATGTTCTGTTAACAAAGAAAATAATTGCCCAGATAACACTTGTCCAAACAATAATGACGAAAATTGTGAACAAAGAAACGAAAATTCACGATTAAAAACAGGAATTTCTTCAGAAACAGAGTCAGAACGATACAAACGCATGTATGAAATTAAACGCGGTATTTCAGTAAAACTGTCTAAAATGAAGAAAAGAATGTCAGATACAAAAAACGCATTAGCAACTTTGAAAAAAAAAACGATAATAATGTTTTCGATTGCATTAATACACTATTAAATGATGTTATCAAAGCATTCATTAATTCACAATTAGTGAATGCTTCACGTAAAAATTCCGGAAAACGATGGACAGAACAGGATAAAGCGTTTGCTTTGTCAATGTATAAACGTGGTCCTCGTCTGTACAAGTTTCTACGTTCTAGTGAACATTTTGAGCTGCCATCTCCGCGTAGTCTGCAACGCATTTTATCTCAAATTCCATTTGAAACAGGAATAAACAAAGTCCTTTTGGATCAATTAAAAATTAAAATAGACGAAATGCACGAACGAAATAGATATGCTTCACTAATTTTTGACGAAATGTCTTTGAACAAAGGTTATCATTATGAAGCTCACAAACAAATCATTAGTGGTTACGAGGATTTAGCTGAATTGGGACGAACTGTGAATGGAGCTAATCATGCACTTGTTTTCATGATTCGTGGTATACGCAAATCATGGAAACAAGTGCTAGCTTATTATTTTACAGCAAATAACATATCCTGCAATAATCTCAAATTTCTAATAAAACATATAATTGAACAGCTACAAGATATTGGCGTTAAAATCAAGGCTACTATTTGTGATCAAGGCTCAACTCAACGAAGAGCCTTGTTAGAATTGAGCCAAGAAAATAACGTCAGACAAACATCATACACGTTCATGGTTCGATCTGAAGGAATTGTAATAATCTTTGATGTTCCGCATTTATTGAAGAACACACGTAATGCCTTACTCCGATCGGATATAAAATTTAATACACATAAAACTGCTAAATTTACATATATTTATAATGCTTTTAAAATAGATCAACAATTTACATTTAAATTGCTATATAAATTGAAAGAAAGCGACTTTAACTTTAAGGATTCATATTTAAAAATGAAGGTACGAGTAGCTGCACGCCAATTGAGCCGAAGTGTTGCAAATGCAATTAACGTTTGGTCAGTTAGCAACATGAATGATATGTTTCCAGCAGAAGCATTACAAACGGCAGAATTTGTTGAACTCATTGATAATCTTTTCGATTCATTAAATGGGTGGACCACATTACCAAAACACAGGAAAATTTACAACTGCTGTTTGCAAGATGACTCGCCTCATTTAGATTTATGGAATAAAGTTTTATTGCAAATACCAAAATGGGAGTTATTTGATAAAGTTACGGGAAAAAACGTTACAAACACATATCAATTCGTTAAAGGTTGGGAAGCATAAGATCTATTATTACATTATGGAATTCTTTACAAACGGTCGGTTTAAAATATTTAAATTTAAGGAACCTCAACCAGGATTCCATAGAAAATTTATTTTGTCAAATTCGACAGCACGGAATTTCGAATACTGCTCCTACATGCCATTAGTTTATAGCTGCGTTGAAAACTGTAGTATTAAATAATCTTTCAGGACCAATTACAAAAACCGCAAATTGTAAAGACGATTACACTGAAAATGTGTGCAGTTTTTGTAATTTTATAAAAAATGTCACAATTAATTCTAAAAAAAATAAAGATGATGAAAATAAAAATTTTGAAAATATAATTGATTGCATTCCCGAGTGGGCAGAAAAATTTAACACTGATGCTGATCAAGCTCTTAGTTACGTATCCGGTTATATTTAAAAAAAAATTCTCATTCCCGACAATTGTTCGCAATGTCGAGTCGATTTATTCGCTACAGAAAAATTACCACATCATTTGTTCACGACATTCAAAGAATACTCTCCTACTGTCGATGCTCTGACGTATCCAAGCAATAAAGTAATTATACTAGTACAAAATCTCCACGATAAATTATACAAATTTTGTGATATAAACGTTTGTTCATAAGAACAAACTGGAATTAATCTTTAAAGATACATTTTTCAAGAACTATGTGAGTACTTTTTGCTCATTTCACAGATGTGATAAAATAATAGTTGACAAAAGTTTATCATTTTTATTATTTAAGTATGTTAAAGATAAACTTAAAAAAAAACCACAGCAATTCAGTTCTGGCCATTTTGGTAAAGTTAAACATTTTATGGTAGCATAGTGTTATTTATTTAAATAATTTGCAATACCAAAAAAGTTGCACAAATAGTGATATTATTTAGGCAACTAATAAAAATTGTTTTTATTTTTATTGTCCTTGTCACATTTATTATTTTCGTTTAGTGACAAGAAACTTTATAATAATTTGGTTTCTTTTACTATATATTATAAGTACAGTTTTGAAAGGTGCTAATATTATTAATGTTAATATTCTATGCGCTTAGCAGTCAATGTTCCTATGATGTTTTTTTAATATTTTTTTTTACAAAATTTCTAAATAATGTTTAGAAATAAGTTATATCTGTAAGAATTTTAAGAATTTAATATTGTTACCGTATTTACATGTTAGTCGTTACTAAATCGTTATATATACATATAAGGAAAAAAAAAGTGCCTTTTATTATTCATTTGTCTTTGTTTTATTGTATTTATTGACCTATTGGCTTAAAAACTTTGCAAAAGAATGTTCATACATCCATAATGAGCGAGTTTTTTAATTCATCGGTTGATCAATCACATTAGGCGCAAATGCAACATCTATAAAAGCTCTATTTGCACATAATGCGATTGATCAATCGATGTATTATAAAACTCGTCTAATATCTTTAATAATAAGTACATCCAAGGACTTTGATTCTGTCAATGAGGATATTTTCCAAATTGAGAAGTTGCTATCTTTTTACATACTTACAGTTCATGATTAATGTAACTACCAATAAGCTCTAGTCGTTTCATTAATCATGAACTGCAAATATGTAGAAAGTGGTGACTTCTCAGTTTGAAAAATTTTCCCCTGGACAGAATCAAAGTCCTTGGGTGTACAAGATTACTGGTAAGTTACCACATGAGAACAATTCGTTGTGTAGTACACGCGCCACCCCACTAGGATCGTGGCAGTCGCCTGTTTCCCTTTCTTTAACACGGAATTGACATTTCTCTTTATATATGTTTTGTGGGTTGCAGGTTGCAGTGAGTGCTGCTCCTCGGGTGTAACTGTAATGACAACATTGCTGTGGCATCTTTGCTTCAGTCAGGTTCAATGTTTCTTACTCGAGAAAGATCTTAAATGCAATTTTTTATGTATATTTAATATGTAATTGTTATTCGATATAATTATGAATGTAATTACTTTAATAGCAGCATTGTTTCTTGTTGAATTATGTTGCGGTACTCTTTTGCCACCAACAGGGAAAAATAAGAAAGAAAAAGGAAAAGGCAATAATAAAGTAAGTATTATAAAATAATTATTCTTATTTATATGTTTGTTACAATAAAATTCAATAATTATATATATATATATGTGTGTGTGTGTGTGTGTGTGTGTGTGTGTGTGTGTGTGTGTGTGTGTGTGTGTGTGTACATATATGTACTTGATTTTAGGAAATGTAATGGCTAAAAATGAATATTATTATTAATAAATTCATACTACTTATACGTATTAAGATGTTTTAATTAAAAATTATATTAATTGATATCAATTTTTTTGAGAATTGTATATCTCGTTATCAAACTATTTATTGAATTGTATGCGATGTAATATTATTATATTTGGAATATAGGAAATGAAGTGTTTATAGGTTATAATATAATCTGTTGGATTATATAATACTTAAAATAAATATCCATTACAAAATTAAATAAAACATTGTTGTAATAACCAAGGCATAAGATATTTTCTTATTATTTAATAAAATAATTTTTAATTTATTTTATTCACACATTTATTCTTATTAATATATATTCTTATTAATGTTTATAATTTAGAATATTTGAAAGACTTTATTGTACATTTTTGCTAAGTTAAAACAGTAAGTGTTATATATAATTACCAGCATACATTTATTAATTCTTTGAGAAAGCAATAGAGCTTAATATAGTAGTTTCAAGAAATCCTTAAATTGACTTTCCATGAAATGACTTATCATTTACATTAAATAGCAAGTAGTATTTGAGGTAATGTTTTGATATTACTTTTTTCTATTTAAAAAACATTATTTTTTTATTTTTTGAGGAAAATTTAAGGAATGCTTTCTAAATATGTTTGTATATACGTGTATTTATATATAAATTTATTAAGACATAAAATTAAAGTTAAACTATTTTAGAAATAATATCTAAATTTATTATTATTATTAAAATTTATTATTAAAATAATAGATCTCTGAAGTGAAATTATACGTGCTGTGAACTCTTAATATTGAAATATTCTGAGTGATATTATTTATGTCAAACTTATCAAATTCTGGAAACTTTTTTGAAGTTACTGCTTACATATACTTACTAGTATCATTTATCGTGTTCTTTTATTACTTTGTTTATATAAATAATTTCTTACTTTATAAATTTTTAAGTTGTATAAGGGTCCTGTAGATCAAGATGTTTTTCAAAGAAACTTAGTAGTAAAAAATCCAAAACAACAGGACATTCTTCATGAATCTGGCCGATATTTCCAAAATACTAAGTATAGAAGATTTAAGGGAGACGTCTTGGGATATTGTACACCTGTGAGTAATTACATAGTTACAGTCATCTATGTAAAATTATGAGAACAGAATTTCGTGATATATTTACATTGAATTTAATTCAATTTTACAGTGGAATGGAAACGGTTTTGAAATTTCCAACATATTTCATGGCAAGTTTACAATGGTATCTCCAGTATGGTTAACTTTTCCTTTCGGTAACACATCAACCTATCAATTGTCCACGCATTCTGTCCAAACTAAGTGGATAAAGGAAATGAAAGCTAATAACAATGTTAATCACGTCGTAAAGCGTAAGTTGAAAATAATTGAATTAATTGTTCATTTGACAAACAAATACGATATAAGTTAATTTTCGTCAAAATTGAAATATTAAGAGATATAGAATTAGGAAAGGTAAACATAATTTGTTTTAAACACTATATTAATTAAGCATTTCTTTCTTTAATAGGTCTAGAAAACTGTCATTCATACAAGAAATACCTTACGTCAATGATTGTGTTTCCTTTATTGTAAAAATACATTCAATTATGCTAATTTAATGTTACAAGTTTGTTGTTTTTGTATTTAATTATTATATTTTCCAACAATAAAATTGAATGTGTTTCTTAGGATACTATAATTTGTTATTTTATAATATCTTTAAATTAGTCTATTATTACGTTAAAAAATTTGCAAAAATTCTATTTTATACGAAAATGTTCACTTAATTGACAAATATCATTAGTCAATATCTTCAAAAAAATTATTTTTTAAAATAAATAATATTTTCTCATAAAAGTAATATTTTCCACTCATTTAATGTATGAGATAATGATGCAGTTTTTTGTATTTTGAATTATTTGAATTATATTGTTTTTGTAAAATGTACACAGTTTCTTTCAATTTTTTTTAAGTAGAATTTTCTTATTTATAATGTTTGTCAAATGATCGATTCATACAGTTTTACTAGATAATTACACTTCTACACTAATATTACTATTTTCAGTTATACCTAGAGTATTATTTGAGCATTGGTCAATTGATGATATTATTAGGATACACAGTAGTACACAAAGTCAAACTCAATTAACAGTATCTCTTTTGGATGCTGCTAAGGTAAGTAACATATATTAATAACTTGGTTTTTAATATACAGAGTATGTTATAAAACGCCAGAAAAGACATCTCTCAAGAACAAATCAGATGAAAATAACTCTCTATAAGTTATTTTTCTGTTAGGCACTGATCGAGATATTTGTCTTTAAAATTAAGATTTAAAAAGTTTTTTTTTATATAATTTTTATACTGCTCTCCAGATGTTGGTAATTTACAATAACTATTTATACATTATATATTAAATAAAGCGCCTAGCGGAAAAGTATGGAATAAGATATATAAAAAGCCCCCATGGCTTTTCGAGTTGGTCTTTTTTTCTAAGGTCTTATATGAAAAGATGCTTACATATCAAATTTTAGATTTTTATATGAAGATGTGACCAAGGTAAATTGAAAAAACAATTTTTTTACATTTTCACGATTTTCACTTACAATTAGTAACAAAACAAACAAAATTTTGAAAAATTAGTTACACTTACAAGGGAAACTCTCGAAATGTCACGTCCTGATTTTAAAAAAACTTTACACACGTTTAGGTAACATAATTAGATGATTTTAGAAACTATCAGTTGCAATCGGGATTAATTCGGTTTCAAGGGGTGAAATCATCCCTTATGTATAGCGGTTTTTATCTTCCTTTGTTATATCTTGGAAACTATTCAAAATATCAAAAAATGTTTTATACAAAAGATTTACAATAAAATTACCTCTATTTAGTCACATTAATAACATTTTTTTAAAATAATTATTAAAAAAAATTTTTTTTTAATAATTATTTAAAAAATTATTCTAAAAAAATATCATTGACGTGAATAAATAGAGATAATTTATTGTAAAACTTTTGTATAAAACATTTTTTTATATTTTAAATGGTTATCGAGACATAGACGGAAAAGCTAAAAATCGCTTTACACATAAGAACTGATTTTACCCCTTAAAACTGTATATTGGCAGCAACTGATATTTTCTAAAATCATCTAATTAAATTACATAAATGTATGTGAAGTTTCATTAAAGTCGGGTTGTGGCACTTTGTTTTTTGGCAATAAAACTTTCAGAACTTTTTAAAAGAGTATTAATTATTTATTAACGAAATAATAAACTTCTATCATTTCCATACCACCTTGGAGATAGAATAGCATGGCGCGCTTTTTTTATAGTGGTTTTCCCCGTAGGCCTATCCACTTTTTATTTTATTCTCTATTTTTAAATGCACGAATTTCAAATCCTTCGTCCTCTCCGCCGTCCTCTCTTGAAAGATATATTATTACATAAAGATTCATCAAAATTTATGTGACAAAATATCTTTTATGTTATAATGTTACAAAATAATAATTTTTTTTTATTTTAAATCTGCACGAATTTTGATATTTCCATGATACCAAGATGAATTACCGTACTATATTTTTCCTGTAAAGCATAAGCACATTTTTTTATTATAAACAACAATGAACGTATTTATTACAATATGTTGCTTTGTAACTAATTGTAAATATTGCTATTAATACTAACATGATGGTTATATAACAAAATGTTTGCAATTATATTCTTTAAAAAAATGCTGCATACAAAAATATTTCTTGCACCAGGAACATCGAGTTACAGCAGATGCACCACATACGTATGGAGCAAAATGGTTTTTCTTGAATATCGTTCCCAGGGAAATAAAAATCTACTAGATGTTTATGGATTTAAAATATGGATAAACTTTGTGAGAACATTCAGTGATCACATGTTATTAAATTATGATATTAATTTACATTTGAAAAATAATATCATCAAATTGTAATCTTTAATGCATATATGTACAGCTATCTTTTCCGGGATTTCATAATCTTTTTAAATATACCTGGTTTAAAAGTGGATACATCGAGGAAGGGCCGCCACATTTTGAAAACCCCGTAGATTTTTGTTTCTCTGGATAGGATATTCAAGAAATAACACTCTGCTCCATATGTGGTGCATTTGTTATAACACGATGTTTTTGGTGTAGGAAATATGTTTGTATTCAGCATTTTTTTGAAGAATATCATAAATGCGAACATTTTGTCATATAATCATCACGTTAGTATTAAAAGCAAGATTTACAATTAATTATAAAAAATCAATACATTTTAATAAATATATTCATTGCTCTTTATAATAAAAGAATGTGCTTATACTTTACAGGAAATATACGGTACGGTGATTTATCTTGATATCATAAAAACATCAAAATTTGTGAAGATTTAAAATAAAAAAATTTATTATTTTGTAGCTGTTAAAGTAGGAGTGTGTACATTTATATTAGGCGATTTGTAGCGTGGCGCTATCTATACGGAGAAAAGGTATGTTAGTGTAGCGAGCGTCTTCTTTCTATGCATACGCTTCACTTCGGTACAAAGAGTCGTCGGATGAACATGTTGAAACACGTGACTGTATTTCTTTATTAAATATAAGTGTTTATATATTAACAAACGTGTGTAATCTGAATACCTAAATCCATGAAACGGCTCAGTATTTATTATAACATGCTGGCAGAGCATGGTTAAGAAACAGAAGGAAAAGAAAATAAGCGTTTCAAGAGAAAATGATGAAATTGACTGAGGTTCACGGAATACCAGTGTTTGACGGAGGAGACTATGGCAGTTGGAAGAAGAGGATCACGATGTTCTTGAAAATGAAAAAATGTGACATTGTAATAAAGAGAGAAAAGATAAGTACAGACCAAAACGAAGAATGGGAGGAGAATAATTTGAAAGCCATAAATTATATCTATAGTGCAATCACAAATAAACAATTAGAATTTGTGAGTCAAAAAGAATCAGCGTACGAAATTATTAAGAAATTTGATGAGATGTACCTGAAAGAGTCAACGGCTCTGCAAATCGTATTAAGAAACAGATTAGAAAAAATTAGGCTTAAGGACTACAGTGACTCTGCAACGTTCTTTAGCGAATTTGAAAAATCCGTGAACGAACTGAAAGCAGCAGGTGCAAAGGTCGAAGAAAAGGAAAAACTTAACTATATGTTAAGGACGCTACCGGAATCCTACAGCTATATCGAAGATCTAATCGATACACTAAAACCTGAAGATCAAACCGTAGAATATGTTAAAAGCAAAATTAAAATGCTTGAACTGAAAAATCAAGAAAGTGAAAGTGCAAGTTCAAAATCAAATGCATTTGTAACAGAAACTAAACAGAATCGAGAATGGAGAGATCCGAAGGATCAAGGATGTTTCAATTGTGGAAAGTTTGGACATTATAAAAAAGACTGTACGGAGAGCAGCAGGGGTTCATGGCGTGGAACAAGCCGTGGCAGCAGCCAGCGTGGAAGAAGCCAGCAGCGAGGCACGTGGAGAGGTGGCGGCCATTACAGGCGCGGCAACAGCAACGGCCGAGGAGGATATTATAATCCACGTGGTGGAGGACAGCACTGGAAGCGAGATCAGAACGGACAGGAAGCAGCCGTGGGAGGAGTGTTCCACACTATAGTCGAAGTAAACTCGTTGAATAGAGAGGTTAAGGATAGAAATCAAATACATTGGCTTTTAGACAGTGGATGTACCGACCATATTATTAACAATGAAAATTATTTTAGTGAATATAAAACATTGAAGGAACCAATTAACTTTAAAGTCGCGGATGGTCGAATATTGCAAGCAACGAAAGTTGGAAAAGTAAATACTTTATTCCCAGTCTATGATAAAAAAATGAAAGTAACATTGTTTAATGTATTCTATGTAAAAGAAATGAAACAAAATTTAATTAGTTATTCTCAGGTAACAGAAAAGAATAAAATTGTATCAGCAGGTAATAATTCAAAGATTTATGATAAATTTAATAAACTTCTTGCAATAGCGTGGAAGGAAGGTAGATAATACAAAATGACAAGTTTCCTGTATGATGAATCAGAGGTTAATGTAACGAACAGCAATAAAAATTTGGTAACATGAGTGTGAAAGAAAAATGGCATCGTATTTTAGACCATGTGAACTTTAACTATTTAAATACTTTGTGTAAGAATCAACTGTTAGACGGCATACTTATGAGATAGACTCTGAATATATGAAATGTAAAGTACATGTATGTATAGAGAATAAGATGCACAATTTACCTTTCGAGAATAATAGAAGTAGAGCCAAAGAAATTTTAGAAATTGTTCACACTGATTTAAATGGGCCACATAGAAATCTAGGTATGAACGGTGAAAAATATTTTATTTCTTTTATTGATGACTACAGTAAAGCGGCCAAAGTTTTTGTAATAAAATCCAAAGATGAAGTATATAAATGTTTAGTAGAATATATAAATGAGGTTGAAAATAAAACAGGAAAAACTATCAAGAAACTAAGATGTGATAACGGGAAGGAGTTTTTAAATAAAAATATCTATCAGTTAGTCAGAGAAAAGGGGATTGTTTTAGACCCGTGTCCACCGTATGTACATGAATTAAATGGAACAGCCGAAAGATATAACAGGTCAATTATGGACATAGCTAGATGTTTGTTAGCAGAAGCAAGAGTACATATTAGATTTTGGCCAGAAACAATTCTAGCAGCGGCTTATCTTAAAAACAGAACACTAGCAAACACTATTGAAAAAAAGACACCTTATGAAATATTATTTAATAAGAAACCTAATGCGAAACATTTACGTATGTATGGTAGTAGGGTATTTGTACGTGTACCTGAACAAAATAGATCTACAAAATGGGACAGAAAAGCTGATTTAGGAATTTTGCTAGGTTACAGTGAAGTTGGATATAGAGTATTAATTAATAATAAAATTGTAATTGCAAGACATGTTGATATAGTAGAAAATGATATAAGATGTATAGGTTTTGAAGAATGTGAAGAGTTAGACAATTCTGTAAAGGGAAAAGAAAATTTAGAAGACTGTTCAAAGACGGATGGGGAGCAGGAATTAGAATCAGAGGAAAGTGAAACTGAGTGTGCATGACAAAAGCAAAACGATGAATAGGTTGAAGGATTAAGAAGGTCAAACAGAGAAAAGAAAAAACCCATTAGATATGATGAAAACTGTATTTATAATAACTGTATTTTTATGAATTATTGTAGTGCAGATAGCCCAGATAATTTTGAGGAGGCGATGAATTGTAATGAATCTGAATTTTGGAAACAAGCAGTGAACAAAGAATTTAATTGTTTAAGTAAAAACAAAACTTGGAGACTAGTTGATCAGCCAAAGAATAAGAAAGTCATAGATGTAAAATGGGTATTTACAAAGAAATCAGAAAATAATTTTAAGGCTAGGTTAGTTGTAAGAGGTTTTCAGCAAAAGGAAGTAGTGGACGATATATATTAACCAGTAGCTAAAATGCAAACACTCAAAATTTTATTATCTTATTGTTGCCAAAAGGGTTTAATTATAGAACAAATGGATGTAGAAACAGCATTTTTAAATGGTAAAGTTTTATCAGAAATTTATATTAAACAACCGAGAGGCTACGAAGATGGTTCAAATAAAGTTTGTAAATTGGAAAAAGCGCTATATGGTTTGCGAGAGAGTCCACGAGCGTGGTATAAATGTTTTGATGAATTTATGAATGAGTTAGGATTTAAGCGAAGTAAATATGACTATTGTTTATATGTGCTGACTAGTGAAGATGATATAATATATTTGATAATATTTGTTGATGATTTATTGATTTGTTGTAAGAATAAAAAGAAAATAGTTGAAATTAAAAAATTATTGTCAAACAGATTTAAAATGAAAGATATGGGAAAAGTTAAATATTATTTAAGAATTAATATTGAGCATGATTATGAAACAAATGTTATGACTCTAGATCAGAAATCTTATATCGAATCATTAGCCAAAAAATATCAAATTGAAAATTCAAAATTATATAGTACATCGATGGAAAATAATCTAAAAGTGGAACAAGCAACTGTTGTATCTGATGATATACAATATAGAAATATAATTGGAGCACTTTTATACATCAGTTCAGGAACTAGGTCCGATATAAGTTTTAGCGTTAATTACTTAAGTAGATTCCAGAATTGTTACAACGCAACCCATTATAAGTACGCTTTGAGAGTGCTAAAATATTTATACCTAACAAAAGATTTAAAGTTAACATAAAAGAAAAATGAAAAAACGGATATTCTTGATTGTTTTGTAGACGCAGATTGGGCGGGTGATAGTATAGACAGAAAGTCGACGTCAGGCTATATAATAAGATTCTTCGGTAACGTAACATTTTGAAAATCTAGAAAGCAGGGCAGTGTAACAAAGTCTTCCACCTCAGCCGAATATGTAGCGTTATCAGAGGCTGTAAGTGAAATAACATTTGTAAAAGATATTTTAGAAAATTTTGACCTTAAGATTGAAAAACCTATTAAAATGTACGAGGATAACTCAGGAGCTTTAAATATTGCAAAGTATGGAAATTTTACAAAGAACTCGAAATTCATAGAAGTCCATTATCACTTTGTGAATGAAAATTATATGAAAGGCGTTATTGATATCATAAAGGTAGACTCTGAACAAAATATTGCGGATATATTTACAAAGTCAGTAAGTAAAGATAAGTTTGAAAGGTTTAGAGACATGTTAAATATAAGGTAATTCTGATGTTATGTATGAAAGGATGCTAATATAAATGTAAGGAGGCGTGTTAAAGTAGGAGTGTGTACATTTATATTAGGCGATTTGTAGCGTGGCGCTATCTATACGGAGAAAAGGTATGTTAGTGTAGCGAGCGTCTTCTTTCTATGCATACGCTTCACTTCGGTACAAAGAGTCGTCGGATGAACATGTTGAAACACGTGACTGTATTTCTTTATTAAATATAAGTGTTCATATATTAACAAACGTGTGTAATCTGAATACCTAAATCCATGAAACGGCTCAGTATTTATTATAACAGTAGCATTATAACATGAAAGATATTTTGTCATATAAATTTGGGTGAATTTTTATGTAATAATAATATATTTTTCAAGCGAGTGAGAACGGTATTTGAAATTCATGCTTAAAAAAATAGAGAATAGAATAAAAAGTGGATAAGCCTACGAAGGAAACCACTATAAAAAAGCACGCCATGCTATTCTATCTCAAAGGTGGTGTGAAAATAATAACAGTTTATCATTTCGTTAATAAATAATTAATACTGTTTTAAAAAGTTCTAAAAGTTTTATTGCCAATAAACAAAGTTTCTTCACAACCCGATTTTAATAAAACGTTACATACATTTATGTCACTTAATTATATGATTTTAAAAAATATCAGTTGCTGCCAATATATGGTTTTAAGGGGTGAAATCAATCCTCATGTTTAAAGCCATTTTTAGCTTTTCCGTCTATGTCTCGATAACCATTTAAAATATAAAAAAATGTTTTATACAAAAGTTTTACAATAAAATTATCTTTATCTATTCACGTCAATAATATTGTTTTAGAATAATTTTTTAAACAATTATTACAAAAATTTTTTTTAATAATTATTTATTAAAAATGTTTTTAACATGACTGAATAGAGATAATTTTATTGTGAATATTTTGTATAAAACATTTTTTAATGTTTCGAATAGTTTTCGAGATATAACAAAGAAAACTAAAAACCGCTATACACATAAGGGATGATTTCACCTCGTAAAACCAAATTTGGCTCATAACTGATAGTTTCTAAAATCATCTAATTATGTTACCTAAATGTGTGTAAAGTTTCATTAAAATCGGGGTGTGACACTTTGAGAATTTCCCTTGTTAGACATTAATAGAAATATATTTTACATTTGTTTTTGATCCGAATTTCAATTATAAAAAAATAAAAATAACTATTAAACATTTTTTTCACTCTGATTGCGTTAATTGACTACCTTGCAAAAATTATGTGATGTCTGTTCCCAACTCGTACAACATATACTTTTTTTCAGATTTTTTTCAATAGGTGCGCCACAATAAAAAAAAATTAAAACAACATTTTTTGTTAATTTTTTTAAAAATGAGCAGGTAAATCGTTTTTATCAGCTCTTTAACGTTCTATTTGTCTATGAAATTCTATATTGAAATGTTTTGCTGATCACAAATTGAAAGTTAGTGATAGCTAAGATATTTTTTAATTTTTATAATTCTATACTATAAGGTTTTTATTTTATAATATGAAATTACACTTACAATTAGACACTAATAATATGACACTAACACATTACTCTGTATGTTATTATACATTCTTTATTTATTAGAATATAATATATAAAATCTTTCACTTACAGACTTTCCATTTTGACGGATATGTCCTTGAAATATGGAATCAGTTTGTATTTGCAGGTGCAAATCTATCAATTGTCACTGCTGTAGTCCAGTCCATTGCACGAAAGTTAAAGAAATATAATTTAGATATTATATTGGCAATACCACCGTCTAAAGGGTATCTGTTGCTTCTTGAAAAACATATTAACCATAAAAATTTTTGTACTTATTTTGAATTTTTTTTTTAGTACACAAGTTGAACTGTTTTCAAAACAACAATTTAATGAATTGGCACCGTATGTAAACGCTTTTTCGCTTATGACTTACGATTATTCAACTATTCAAAGGCCAGGTCCAAATAGTCCTCTTGATTGGGCTAAACAATGTGTAGAACTATTAGTGCCAGAAAAAAACGATTCTAAACGATCTCAAATTTTATTAGGTATTAACTTCTATGGTTACAATTATACACCAGAGGGTGGGAGGGCAATTCTTGGCTCTGAATACTTAGATATATTAAAATCGTTCAAAGGAAAAATTCATTGGGATGACAGCAGCAAAGAACATTTTTTTGAATCAAAGTAATAATATTTTATTATAATGTATCTCGTCTTTCTCTCGTCAATTTTCTCTGTTTTATTGTCTTGTATTTTTTTCTCATTTGCTTTCTTTTTTCTTTTTCTCTTTTCTTCTTCTTATCTGTCTATGTTTTCTTATCTTTTTTCTCCACATTCCTTACTTTCTCTGGATTTTACACGTTTTTTTTTTCCTTCTCTTTTTTCTCGCTTCTGTTTTATTTATAATTGACAAGAAAAGTGTAAGAAAACTTTTCCTTTTAGTATATTGCAGTTACTATAAATTTATGTATTTATTTCAGATTAGCTACAAGTAATGGCTACATCTTCTATCCTACGTTATATTCAATTAAAGCTCGGTTAAAACTTGCTGACGAATTGGGTACAGGAATCTCGATTTGGGAATTAGGTCAAGGATTGAATTATTTTTATGATCTACTATAAATTGTTACATAGCACTATCCGACACTATTGTTTTTGGGTTTTGAAGTATCATTTTTGAAGTATTTTTTGATGCTAGAAATGTTTCATATAATCATAAATTTGTGATATTTATATGTAAAGGTACATAAGAAAAAAGAAATATATTTCATAAAAAGTATTTCTACAATTATGTATAAAATTTTTATGTAATGTTTAATGGTACAACACACGCACGCACGCGCGCGCGCGCGCGCGCACACACACACACACACACACACACACACACACGCGCGCACACACACACACACACACACACACACACATGAATATTAGGACATTAACTTATTGTTAGTTTCCGCTGGTAAATGTTAGATGGGGATGTAAACAGTTCTAGTGTGGGGACTAGCCACAATAATTTTAATGTTCGTTAGAGCATTCGTTTAATGAGTACGCTGATTGTTAAATAACAACACAAGTTTATTAATGATAACCGAAATACATAATGACGCAACTACTTAACGCGAAGACGCGAAGGCTCAACGAGAACTGACAAGAGAGTGTGTGTGTAACCACAACTAACTTAGACAAGTGAGCAATGGCGCAAGCAGGCAACGAATGTGCCTGGCTTTCCTAGACTCTAACTAGGCGGATAAAGGGGGAACCAACCAGTCGCCACATATCCGCCCCCCTCCCGAGTGTTAACGAAGGAAGAGTAATACATAAAAGTATGAGTTAAAACTCTAACTAAAGGATTACAATATAGTTGTAGCGCAGGGCTTACAAACTGATACAGTTAAACTAATGTTAGACTTAACGGCTAATTACAAAAAGTTTCGGAGAAACGCTGTATATCAAGGATATAAAATAAAAAGAGTTATATAACTATTTAGTTAAATTAAATCGCACGCGTTTTTTCTGTGCGGGATAAGTCTTAATTGAATTCGGTTGACGTTCTACCGTGGGGGAACGATCGTTAGGTTGAGTTGAAGTTGAAGGGGAATTTGTGGAAGGAGTTTCGCTAACGTTATCAGTAGTATAGTAAGGCGGATTCTAACTACGGGATCTGAGGGGGGTGCGGGGGCAGGGGGGAAATTTCACGACGCGTCTTTGCCGTACTGACCATGATGATGTCACGTGGGGGGAGCGGGAGGAACATTTCACGGCATGTATTTGTCATGTTAACCACGCCTTGAAGGGAGGGGGTGATGCCACATGCCTACTCGCTCGCACGCCAATGTTCTTTTTGCCGTGCTAACTGCGTTTTGGAGGGGGAAGGCGTTGTCACCTCGATTTGTGCTGGGGCAGGGGGAATTTCACGGCACGCGTCTTTGCCGTACTGACCGTGATGATGTCACGTGGGGGGAGCGGGAGGAACATTTCACCGCATGTATTTTGTCGTGCTAACCACGCCTTGAAGGGAGGGGGTGATACCACCTCGCGGCGTTACCATAGATGATATCACTTAAGCACTGCGCTCTCACTCCTTCCCTGTATGCCTTCTTGCTCGCACGCCAACGCTCTCAATCGTCGTCTTGGAGGAGGGGTGATGCCACCTCGCGATGCTAATCATAGCATAGGTGATAGAAGCGCACATGCGTTTTCTTTCTCACTCCCTCCCATATATTGCGCTCATCTTTGGTACAGCGGTGATGGAAGCGCACATGCGTTTTCTTTCACACTCCCTCCCATATATTGCGCTCATCAGACGCTGCGATGCGGTGTGGCGATGCATCATCCTTCTTCCCCCCATACGCACGTTTTATCCTCGCTAGCTTGCTCATGCTCTCCCACGGCTTATTTTATATTTCGCACGCCAATGTTCTCAATCGTACGCGTTCTTATTTCTAAGGTGTTCTCAGGAATGGAAGAGAATAGGGGGAAAATAATAATAATTTGTTTGAATGTGTTGAAAGAAAATTGTTTTTCGCGCTTCATAAGAAAGAGTAAGCCGACGAGCGTATGCATGCAGCCCCGCGCGATAGGTATGAGATGGCGCTCTCCGCCATGAGTCCGTCTGTCCGTATGTGTGTGCGCATCCTCGCCCCTCTTTCCCCCCGTCGCATTCGTCGCGTGCGATGTACGCTCGCTCGCTCTCTTCCGTCTCTGCGTTTGCACGAGTTAGTATCCGCGTTGTGCTTTATCTTTTGTATTAAGACAAAAATATAGTTATTGTGTCCCTCACTTACGAACTGATCATCTCCTTCACGCCTATTCCAATAATTACCTTCAACAAGTTATGGGCCCAGGCTATCGCGTGTGAATAGACAGAAATAGCGTTCGTTAAGTAGCCATAAGCCACGAGACCTGCAAGGAAGCCATATTTTCTTTTTCGTGTGAAACCGTCGCGAAGGATGTCGAGCGAAATATCTCTAAGAAGCGTCAAGAAGTTCGACGGAACAAATTTCCAGGCATGGAAATTTTTGATGGAAACAGTGTTCGTCGCGTACGATGTAAAGGATGTGGTGGACGGGACGAGAGGGAGACCAGCCGAGGCAGGTGAGCCGAGAAAAGCGTGGGACAAAGGCAACGCGAAGGCGATGTTCGTGATTACGTCATCCATAGAATACGAACACCTAGAACCCCTACTAACGTGCAAATCAGCGCGAGAAATGTGGACGAAGATGGCCACTATACACGAACAGATGTCCGAGTCGAGTAAACTGATTTTGAATCAAAAATTTCACCAGTACAGAATGGATCCAAGTGACTCGGTGGTGCAACACTTCGCCAAGGTGCAGAATATGGCCCGTCAACTTGAAGACGTCGGCGAGAAGGTATCAGACGTAGCTGTCATGGCAAAGATACTGGCAAGCCTGCCGTCCAAATACAATTCGCTAATTACAGCTTGGGACAGCGTGGAGGCAGAGAGCCAGACACTGACTAATCTCCAATTGAGGTTGCTAAAGGAGGAAGCTCGACTAACTGTCGAGGAGGAAACGACGAATGCGCTCGCCGCCACGAACGTCGGCAAGAAAACGGAGAGCAGCAAGCAAGGTCATGGCGCGAAGACGACCACGAAACCTCGTTCGGCATTAACATGTCACTACTGTAAGAAGCCCGGCCATTTCGCGCGGGAGTGTTGAAAGAAGAAACGAGACGAGAAACCTGATAGTGAAAAGTGCGCATTCATGATGGCGACGCCCGAAGAAGAACGCCATGTCGGTAAAGCAGTTCCCACAAATGCCGACACGAAGAAGCTAATGTATGCGGACATTAGAGACATTTGGCTAACAGATAGCGGTGCCTCAAGGCACATAACGAATCGTCGCGACTGGTTCGACACATTTTCCCCCATCTCAGGCGAATCGGTGTCTCTCGGAGACGACGGCGTGTGCGAAACTGCAGGAGTCGGGACAATCCAAATCAAGGCGTTGCTAGATGGAAAATGGCACGAAGCCCAACTGGAAAACGTCTTGTACGTTCCGCGTGTTCGTAAAAATCTTTTTTCCGTCGGTGAGTGCGCGTCCAAAGGTTTCAACATAACTTTCGAAGATCGACAAGTCACTATAAAACGCGGTCAAGTGATAAAAGCAATCGGAATCCAGCAAGATAACAATTTATACAGAATGCTGTTCAAAGTAAAAATATCCTCGATGCAGGATGCAAACGTGGCAGCCACTCTTAGAACGTGGCACGAAAGACTCGGACACGTCAACGTTCAAACAATAAAAGAAATGGTAAGCAAGAAACTCATAAAAGGAGCAACCACGACAAACGTCAACAAATTCTTTTGTGAGGCGTGTCAGCTAGGAAAGGCACACCGTTCGAAGTTCAATAAGAGTGATCACGAGTGACCACTCATGAAGCCAGGTGAATACATACACTCCGACGTATGCGGACCGTTCTCTGTGAACTCCCTGGGCGGATCGAGGTATCTCGTCACATTTAAAGACGACACCTCAGGCTTCAGATTCGCATACTTCACGAAACATAAGTCGGATGTCTTCGATCAGTTCAAGGACTTCGATAAATTACTAGAAAACAAATTCGGACGTCGTATGAAGATGTTAAAAGTTGACAACGGAAAAGAATATGTCAACATCCAGATGAAGGACTACCTATCAAGCAGAGGCATACAAATGTTGACAACCGCCCCGCACACGCCAGAGCAAAACGGCAAAGCGGAGCGAGATAATCGCACCATCGTCGAGAGTGCCCGCACAATGCTGCATGCCAAACAATTGCCATTATTCCTGTGGGCAGAAGCCGTGACAACAGCCATATATATTCTAAACCGGACGACATCTCGTACGAACCCAGTAACAACGCCATATGAAATCTGGATGAACAGGAAGCCCGAGATGTCGCATGTAAGAATTTTTGGATCAGATGCCTATGTACACATCGAAAAACAATTTCGGAAGAAATTAGATCCGAAATCGAAGAAAATGATTCTCGTCGGATACCAGGCAGAATCCACGAATTACCGACTTTACGACCCAACGTCGAAGAAGATCGTTGTGTCCCGAAACGTCGTCATACACGAGAGCCAAGGAAGCAGAATCTCGGAAGACGAATCCAGTGAAGAAGACCTCAAGATCTCTGCAATCCAAGTAAAAGAAGAGGTCAACGGAGAAACAAGGAAAGCACCAACTATATCAAGCGCCTCCCACTCCAGCGACGCTGAGGACAAGCCGGCTCCAAAAACCAGGGGCGGCGCAACCATATAGGCAAACTAGGCGATCGCCTAGGGCGGCAAAATTTGGGGGGCGGCAAAATTTGGGGGGCGGCACTTGTGATCGCTCCGGTTCGAACGCGTCACCACATACGATTTTTAGAAGTTTTAAGAGCTCAAAGGCGCTCTTGTAATGTCATAACATATACATCTATTATATCTGTTATACAGCTTTACATCTATGTTATATTCGATATTTGTTGGGTATACGCCGACGCTTCTCACGAGCAAGCGAGACGAAACATGCAAAGCATGTTTTGGAACGGTTCTAAGGTTACCTATAAACGGAAGAGGTTCCACAGTTTTTTTCCTTATTTAGCTAATCGTTATCGCCACGGAACTTTGAGAAAATTTATATTCGGCGTAGCAGTCCGATTCACCGCCTATTTTAATCATAGACATAATCCTATGTCTATGATTATAATACGCCGATACACGCGTGCGCTGGTTGCCGAGTCTCAAGCGTACGGCACGCAGTTCGAACGCCACCGATAGGTGGCCGCGTGGTCGAACGCTCAACTCGTATCGAAAATGTAGTCATATTTATTATAAATAAGGCGGCCGCGAACGATGAAATCACTTATCGTCTCAGCAGCTCACTGAGTCTTCAGCTGATAATAAGTGATTTCAACGTTTACTGCCGTCTTATTTAGAGTACATATATATACTGCATTGTGACTAACGCATACGTGTGTATTATACCATTGGTGGTACCGTATTGTGGCAGGCGGCGAATTGGGCTGCCACATTTGATCTGTTCTCGCAATAAATAAAAACCTTTGTATGGATATATTAAACATTTCTTCTTTTATGTCAAAAAATTATATTTCTTCATTTATTTTACTCTAAAATTTGAAAATTTACGTTTTACGCACAACAATAATAAAGATACTGGTTATATTTAGTTGATTCTTCAGGAAAACATGGCTGATAGAAAAAAAATGTCTGGAGCGGAATTTCGGAAACGAAAAGCCGAGAAGGAAAAATCTTTATCAAAGTTAGAGGGCTCATTTTTAAAATATCTTCATTTAGAAAAACAAAGCAGGCCACAAGATTATTCGGAAGAGAAGGAACAGGATTTAGAACAAATTCAGACAGAAAATAAACAGGCAGAAGCTTTTACTGTTGATTCACAAAGTGCGAATAAGTTTGATGACAATGAAGAACAAAAAGCTCATCAAACACCAAATTTAGAAGTTTTGAACTATAGTGATCCTGGAGTTTGGGAAAATTGTGACGATAATCTGCGACAAAATCTTGTTAATCATGGTCCTGTTCAAGTGGTAGACTTTAATTTTCCCAAGAATAATGATAAAAGAAAATTTTCGACAATTCACTACAAAAGGCGCCTCATTAATGGTGAATATATTCATCGTCAATGGCTTCAGTATTCGGTGTCAAAAGATTCAGTATTCTGCTTTCCTTGCAAGCTATTTTCAACGAATAGAGGATTGGCTTTATGTAATAAAGGTTCAAATGATTGGAAAAATATATCTATGATATTAGCCAATCATGAAAAAAGCAGCGATCATTTGACAAGCTTCCAAGCGTGGAAAGAATTGGAACTTAGGTTGAAAAAAAATAAATCTATTGACGAAAGCAATTTACATATTATTAGACAAGAGGAAAAATACTGGCAACAAATTTTAGAAAGACTAATTGCTTTAATACGGGTTCTTGGAGCACAAAATTTAGCAATTCGCGGAAAAAATGAACGATTATTTACTGCTGGTAATGGTAATTTTCTTAAATTTGTAGAATACCTGGCTTTGTTTGATCCTGTTATGCATGAACACCTCAGGAAAATTACTAATAAAGAGATACATGTACATTACCTAGGAAAAGAAATACAAAATGAACTCATTAGTCTTTTATCTGCTGCTGTACAAGAAAAAATTCTTGCTTCTGCCAAGGCTGCTAAATACTTTGCCTTAATTCTAGATTGCACTCCCGATGTGAGCCATGTTGAACAAATGACGATTATTATTCGATTTGTAGATATAATAAACGCCAATAAATGTGAAATTAAAGAACATTTTTTGGGATTTCTACCTCTTACTGAGACAACTGGCATCAGTATAACTGAACAAATTCTTGAAAAATTAAAAGAAATGGGATTGTCAATAGCAAACCTACGTGGACAAGGGTATGATAACGGCAGTAATATGAAGGGCAAAAATAAGGGTGTACAGCGGAAAATTTTAGATATTAATCCCAGAGCTTTTTTTGTACCCTGCAATTCTCACTCTCTAAATCTTGTTGTAAATGATGCTGCTAAGTGTTGTTTAAATGCCACGTCTTTTTTTAATTTGGTACAAAGTATATACGTATATTTCTCTTCTTCGACACAACGTTGGGCAGTTCTATTACGTAACGTACCAAATTTAACACTAAAACCACTGAGCGATACAAGATGGGAAAGTCGAATAGATGCATTGAAACCACTTCGATATCAGTTGTGTAATGTACATGATGCTCTCATGGATATTTACGAAGATACTACTTTGACAGGACCATCTGGTAACTTATCACGAGTAGAGGCTCAAGGACTTGCTAAGAAAATTTCAGATTACAACTTTATTGTATCCTTGATTGTGTGGCATAACATTCTTTTCGAAATTAACATAACCAGTAAACTACTCCAATCTAAGGATTTTGATTTGCATGCTGCTACAAAGCAGCTGCATGTAACAAAAACATTTCTTGAGAACTGCAGAAGTGATTTAGGTTTTGAAAAAATGTTAATAGAAGCAAGGGAACTTGCCGAAGAGCTCGATATTCCTCCAGTATTTGAATCGGTGTCCAAACCAGCTCGATTGGGAAGAAAAAAAAATCAATTTTCATACGAAGCAAAAGATGAGCCTGTTCTAAATGCAACGCAAAAATTTAAAGTAAATTTTTATTTTGCTATTCTTGATACTGCGATCAATTCTGTTGATGAAAGGTTTTCCCAATTGCAACAAATTAATTCTACATTTGGTTTTCTTTATGATTTGCAAAAATTAGAGAATGAATCACACAATAATATTTTAAAAAATTGCTCGAATTTAGAAAAATGTCTAACGTATGAAGATTCAAAGGATATTGATGCTTTTGAGTTGTGCAGTGAATTGCAAGCTATTGCAAGAAGAGTGCCGAAAAACGCGAATCCACAGGATGTAATTAATTATATATGTAATTGCAACCTTTTAGACAGCATGCCAAATTTAGTCATTGCTCTTCGTATTTTATTAACCCTTCCTGTTTCTGTAGCCAGTGGTGAGCGCAGTTTTTCTAAATTGAAACTGATAAAAACATATATACGATCTACAATGACTCAAGACAGACTTGTTGCGTTGTCAACTTTATCAATAGAACAAGATATCGCTCAAACTATTGATTTAAAAGAACTAACTTCTACTTTCTCTAAGATAAAAGCAAGAAAAATGAAAATGTAAGTTGTATCGATTCCTTTAAAACTTATATGGATGAAACCTCTCATTGCAGTACTAAATTTTAGATTTGACTACATTTGGCTATATTTGTCTATTGCAGAAAACTAATTTGAAATCTGGACGTATACAGTTTTCTGCAGTGAATAATACGATTAAATGTAGCCAAATCAGGAATTTTTACAGGACTATGTTCCCTTGAAATTGGTGCAATTTATAAATAATAATAAACAATTTAAAAAATTATAAGAAATATAAAGTTATTTAACAAAATCATTTTAAAAATCATTAAAAAAATTATAAAAATTATATAAAAAATTATTTTAAAAAATTATAAATAAAAAAAACAATTAAAAAAAGAATTCTAATGCGGGCGTCCAAGTACACAAGTATTTGGTGACAGTTTCAACCCTGTAAAACGCAGAGAAGAAGTACGGCTAGTTTTTATGCCAAGTATATTTAATTATTCCTTGATTATATTTAAAATGTATATTTGCGTGCACTGAGTGCATATTGGGGGGGGGGCGCATATTATTCATTCGCCTAGGGCGTCAAATTTTCTTGCGCCGGCCCTGCCAAAGACAGAGACGAGAGTACTGCGAGACAGAACTACCATAAAAGCACCGGACAGGTATGAGGCAAACATTGTAGAATACAACTTACCATGCTCATTTCAGGAAGCAGTCACAGGTCCGGACTCTGACAAATGGAAAGAGGCAATCAAAAGCGAATTAGAGGCGCATCAAAAGAACAACACCTGGGTGATAGAGCAGAAACGAAGCACTCAGAAACTTATCGACTCAAAGTGGGTCTTCAAGGTACTCAGAGACACAAAGGGCGAAGTATGTCGACACAAGGCTCGACTTTGCGCACGAGGCTTTAAGCAGCAGCCCGGCCTGGATTACAATGAAATCTTCTCGCCCGTCGTGCGCTACGATTCACTCCGTGTAATGTTAGCGTTGGTGGCAGCAAGGGACCTCGAACTAGCCCAGTTCGATGTACAGACGGCCTTTCTGTACGGCGAATTGGAAGAGGAAATATGGATGGAGATCCTCGAAGGCCTGGAAGTAATGGGTAAAAAAGGAGATCTAGCCTGTAAACTCGTGAAGTTTTTGTACGGTCTGCGACAGTCTCCCCGTTGCTGGAACCTAAAGTTTTGTAAAATTTTGGAAAAATTTAACTTTAAAGCTAGCGACGCAGACCACTGCATTTTTCGAGGAACTATAGATAACGTAGAAGTTTTTCTAGCACTTTTTGTAGACGATGGCCTTTTAGCTTCACAGTCAAAGCGCGTGTTGGACGATGTACTCAACGATCTGAACTCATGTTTTACTATTACTATCGGTAACGCGAAGATATTCGCCGGTCTGCAAATCGAGCGCGATCGCAATAATGGAATCGTATTCCTGCACCAGCCTACACTCAACGAATAATAAAGAAGTTCGGAATGCAAGACGCGAAAACCGTAAGCGTACCTTTCGATCCTCACGTAGAGTTACTCGATGCCGCAGAGGGAGAGTCAAATTCCGAAAAAGTGCCATTTAGAGAAGCGATAGGCTCACTTTCTGACTATAGTCTCGCGACCAGACCTGGCGTACGCAGTCAACACCGTCAGTCGTCATTTAAACAAACACAACAATAGCCATTGGCAGGCTGTAAAACGCATTTTTAGATATTTGGTCGGTACAAGCGATTTAGGTATTATGTATAAAAGCGGCGGGAACGACACAGAGTTATCCGGTTACTCCAATGCTAACTACGCTAAAGACAGCAACACCCGTCGCTCAACCACCGGCTACGCGTTCTTTTTAGCAAACGGAGTTGTGACATGGTCATCACAACTGCAAAAACACGTCACATTGAGCACTACGGAATCCGAGTACGTAGCGGCTGCAGCGGCAGCAAAGGAAGCCATGTGGCTCCGAAAATTGCTCAGTAACATTAAAGGTACAAGCCTTAGCACTACGACATTGTATGTTGATAACCAAAGTGCAATCAAGCTTGCGAAAAATCCCGAATTTCACAAGCGCAGTAAACACATCGACATACGCCATCACTACTTAAGAGAAAGAATATCCGAAGGTGATATACGCGTTATATACGTACCTACAGAGGCACAGCGTGCCGATGTGTTTACCAAGCCCCTGCCCAAAGACCGGTTAAATTTATTATGTTCCATGTTAGGCTTAAAGAGCTTCGAAGCACTCAAACGGCGGGAGTGTTGAAAGAAAATTGTTTTTCGCGCTTCATAAGAAAGAGTAAGCCGACGAGCGTATGCATGCAGCCCCGCGCGATAGGTATGAGATGGCGCTCTCCGCCATGAGTCCGTCTGTCCGTATGTGTGTGCGCATCCTCGCCCCTCTTTCCCCCCGTCGCATTCGTCGCGTGCGATGTACGCTCGCTCGCTCTCTTCCGTCTCTGCGTTTGCACGAGTTAGTATCCGCGTTGTGCTTTATCTTTTGTATTAAGACAAAAATATAGTTATTGTGTCCCTCACTTACGAACTGATCATCTCCTTCACGCCTATTCCAATAATTACCTTCAACAGAATGTAATATATTTATTTTTTATTTTATTTATTTTAAAAGGAATATATAAAAATATCTATTTTTAACATAATTTTATTTGTCTTTATTGGATAAATTTTGCTTCTTATTTATTTTTAATAAGTATACAAATAATTTTGCTCTCCCACGGCTTATCTTATACTTCGCACGCGTTCTTATTTCTAAGATGTTTTCAGGAATGGAAGAGAATAGGGAAAATAATAATAATTTGCTTGAATGTAATATATTTATTCTTTTTATTTTATTTATTTTAGAAGAAATATATAAAAATGGTTTTAATAAAATGTTATTAAAAATTATTTATTTATTTATTAATTTTTAATACACGCAAATAATTTTATTTGTTTTTATTGGATAACTTTTGCTTCTTATTTATTTTTAATAAGTATACAAATAATTTTGCTCTCCCACGGCTTATCTTATACTTCGCACGCGTTCTTATTTCTAAGATGTTTTCAGGAATGGAAGAGAATAGGGAAAATAATAATTTGCTTGAATATAATATATTTATTCTTTTTATTTTATTTATTTTAGAAGAAATATATAAAAATGGTTTTAATAAAATGTTATTAAAAATTATTTATTTATTTATTTTTAATATACGCAAATAATTTTATTTGTCTTTATTGGATAAATTTGGCTTCTTATTTATTTTTAATAAGTATACAAATAATTTTAGTTATTTTCATTAAATAAATTATTTAAATGAAAAATATCCGGTTCGCCATAATAGTAGTAAAACCACCATCCATGTAAAGTTGATTCGCACCATAAGAAGTCCAGTTCATCTCGCAGTTTTTTTCGTTCTTTTTCAATTTTTATTTTTTTTTGTATATTTATGAAACCTATTACCTCGAGATCTTCGATTCGTAGTTTCTGTGGATCCAAAATATATAAAGTAATTAATAATTTAAATACCAAACACACACACACACACACACACCTGCGGTTCATCAAACATCAATGATGTCTCCCAACGAACTCGAAGCTCTCGTGGTTCGATATATAACTCTTTACTATTTTGTGCCTCCGTCAGCGACCATTTAGGAGGGATTCGTCTCACAATGTATAATCCTGATGATGATGATGATGATGATGATGATGATGATGATGATGATGATGATGATGATGATGCTGACGATGATGATGATGATCATGATGCTATTTCATCTCCATTCTGTAAAAATAAGAAAATATATATATTATTATTAATCAAAATAACACATGTGTACTCACATGCACATAGTTATACACAGACATACCGTTCGTGAGGTCCCATCTATCACTCTTATTTTAACGTTTTTTTCTATATCATTTACTTTTATTGTAAAATTCTGGAAAAATAAAAGAAGCATTATAATGTGTAATATAAACCCAATATATATAAATATCATAAAACAATACCTGTGCTGGTGTATATTTTAGTAATATCTCTCTCTGAAGAGACACCTGGTTTACAATTTTTTCGGTTCCAACTCTAATGTGCTGTAAAGTATGAAATTTTATTTAATAAAATATTAAAAAATACATGTATTCTACTAGTGACACGAAACAATATTCAGTATATTAGTATATTCAATCAGTCGTTTAGTATATTCAAACAATATTAAGTATATTATAAATATACTTACTCCATTACATGGGTATTTTACTCGTAAGTATGCCATTTTTTGTTCGTGAGATTTTTTAATGCACACGAGATACAAACGACGACGACGACAGTCCCTTATGACTGACGCTAAGGAGCGCAGCCCATCATTTTATAGTACAAAATGTACGTGATTTATCTACGAGATGTTAAATCCCACAGTCAAAAACCTTTGACAGTAGTAATTTAATACTCATCTTACAACTGAGTTCTTGGTAACAAAAGAAACTCAAGTCATTGTCACAGCTGTGACAACCACGTTGTACCACAATGAATAGCTATCAGCCTCATTCGCTAAGGATAGGAAAAATAATCAAAAGTTCAATTTCAATTTACACATTTTTTATTATTATTATTTCAAATTTGCACATAACATGATAATAACATTTTATTTATCATTTAACACATCGTATGCAATATTCACATTTGTACATATTATAATATTTTATTTGTCATTTAGCGAATCGTATGCAATATTATCTGAAGCATAAGCTATTAATTCACATTCAATATGTGAACTTTTATCATAAATTTTTCGCAAAATATTTACTGCATCGTTTTTATTAGTGATGCAATTCTGACGCAAGTAAGTTACAAAATATTTATATTTGTCAGTAACATTATTCATATTCTGACACAGTGCGAAATATACATGTTCAATACAATGCTCAAGTTCAAACATAAATGATACAGTTGCAGGCTTCATGCAAATATAAGTATTGTGTAATATTAATTTTATAATATGTTCTTCATGCAGTTTAATCTGCTGCACAATCAGTTCGTGAATCAATAATGGAGCCGTTTTTGACTGCATAAGTCCCTCGATGTCCATACGTTTCTCAATCAACGATCTCCACGTTTTATAAGGCAGAGCAATTTGATTTCCGCGGTTGTCACCCAGCACCAATTCCACGTAGGATATAGATCCTGCGTTGATTCCGATATCCAACCATTTATAAGATGTAGGAGTTAGTGCAAACCTTCTCCCCAAAATGTGTGATGTGTATCGTGGTGGCGTTCTGTAAATAAGATTACAGATTAATGAGATAAAACAAAAAATATTGATAATAATGATGATGGTGATGATGATGATGATGATGATGATGATGATGTTCTATAAGTAATAAATAAAATAGAGATTTTATAAGAAACAATGAAATATGAAAATATGAAAATATGAAAAAATGTATATAAAATAATTATAGATACTTACGATTTCTCACATGCTTCGGTCTGGATCGGAATATAGTAGTTCATTGATGTGTGTGGCAATGTTCTGTAAATAAGAAATATGGATATGTAGAAGCAAAAATATGAAAAATATAATTTAAGGAATGTATAAAAATGTATAGATACTTACGATTTCTCGCATGCTTCGGTTTGGATTGGAACGTAGTAGTTCGCCATTTCTCTCGTATTTTTCAAGAGTTGTCCGCTAACAATGAGCAACTGATGAGAGTAACGTTTTTAAAGTTCTTTTTATTTTATAATCCCCACCACCATATCGACATCAAATGTGGAAATTACATATTTTATGATGAGATCATACACATATTCAAACGTAAATCTTGCAAGCGTTGACAGATGTGATGAGATCGCAGGATAGTAAAACTCAGTTTTAGACACGTTTGAATGTAATTTAATATTACAATGAAATCATATAGTATTGCAGATTTGCATTTTCAGCATAAAAGCATGCGTCAGAGTACAGCAGCTGTGATGATATCATAGGCGCTGATATCACAGATCTATAAAATTAATTTAGACACACGTTTGAATATAATTTGACATTACGATGAAGTCATGGAGCAAATGTGACAGTTTTGTATTTTTAGCGAACGCCTGCTGTGACTCGCTTAAAAGTAATTTGATATCACGATGAGATCATTTAATAATTTTACAAAGTCAGTGATATCAAATATACATGTGAATCTTACAAGCGCCGATTTATGACAGCTAAGAAGACTTTAGACATGTATCAAATGATACACTGTGAATAACATTTAAAGTGATGGTGTCATTATAAAATGACAAGATCGCGATGCATCCCATCAGTCTATGCAGTCAAGCACATTGTAAAAATGGAGCAAATGGAGCACGATTTGGTGGAGCAATCCACTCGATTGAATACGCATAAAGAGTATATGGCGTGGGAGCAACGTTGTATCGAGTTCATCGAATCGCTAGATGGACGTAGCCGCAGTAAATATCCGCGATTGTCAATCGGCGGAAGACAATCTGTGATCGCTTGTATCACGCGACTAGAAGGTTTGAAACAAATGATGCGTGGACGGTTTGTGCAAATGGGCGCTGGATATAGTGCTGGACTCCGATGGCGTGAGATAGATACAGTTTTTGAAAGTCGTATACTGACTGGTGCTGTGATTAATTTCGAACACATTGAACCGTATCAATTTCTAGAGGATGCGCGAGAAATTGTGCTTGAACACGAGCAAAGTGTCATGCAGAGACATGGCAACGTAAAGATAAACGCTATTTTTAATGGTGAATTTGTCGCAGGTGACAAACGCGCTAATAAGTGTATCACAACAAGAAATTATGAACTCTTTCAATGCTCCGATTTGCATGAGTGGTACCAGTTACACGTCATCGAGATAATCCTAGCATCGTTGGAGGAATTCCAAGAACGCGATAGCGGATGGGCGTTGTCGCGTATACTAAATTTAACAATAAATATAAACAAATATAACCCTTTGCATGCAGGATGCAACATCCAGTTACCAAGTAAAATTATGATGAAGAAAGCGGTAGTTAATGTAAAATCAAATGACAATGCATGTTTTGCATGGTCAGTGGTGGCCAGTCTGCATCCTGCTGAAAGGAATACAGATCGAGAATCTTCATATCCACATTATTCTACGGTATTAAATCTGAAAGGCATTGAGTTTCCAATGACACTGCCACAAATTAAAAAGTTTGAAATTCTCAACAAAATCTCCATTAATCTATACTGCATCGAGGAGAAGAAATTATCTATTTTTCCTATACGACTCACCGAACAAAAAATGGACAAACATATAAATCTGCTATACGTGCAGGATGACAATGTGGGACATTTTGCGTTGATAAAGAATATGTCCCGTCTCATGAGTTCACAACTCACAAGGAACGTTTGGCAACCCGAAAATTCAAAAAATTCTGAAATTTGGTGTACACATAGAGGAGTTCATCCGTAACACAAAAATATTTTTTGTTGGTGCCCAATTTCAGTTTAAGGGGGTGAAACATCCCTTTGAAAAAAATCGGATTTTTTCTTTCCAAGCAAATATCATCGAAACTATAAGAGATAGAGAAAAATGTTCTGAATAAAAGTTGAATGGCTGCAAGAGTACTTTATAACAGTGATAAAGAAAAATTTTTTTTTTATTTTTTTTAATACTTTCCCCCACCACATACCTATTTTTTTTCAAAATTTTTATTTTTTTTTATAAGCAAAATAAAGCTTATTTTATTACGAATTCAACGGTATATGACAAAGCTATGTTGCCACATTTCCATTTTTTTTAAATAATTAAAAACCACTCCATAATGCATGGTACGCGCACCCGTCCGTGCACTATGAAAGTGTTCCCCTTCGATTTTGACGAGTCTTTAATACGTTGTCGTACAGATCAAAATAAGGGACACGTATTTTTTTATACGTGCCCACTCTCACTTTTAGGGGTGAAACACCCCTTTGAAAAAATCGGTTTTGTTTTTTCGAAGCGTGTATCGTCGAAACTGTAAGAGATAGAGAAAAATGTTCTGAATAAAAGTTGAATGGTTCGAAGAGTACTTTACAACAATAATTTAAAATAATTTTTTTTTGTTTTTGTGAGATATTTAATTATTATTAACATACATTTCACATAGCTTTCAATTATTTGAGCACGACAATATTACATGTATACTCACGATGACATAAAAGATGAAACTAATTAAAAGAAATCATTGACGTATATGAAGAAATATGTATTATATTTTGTTTCGCTCGTATAAAATTTTAGCCGGGCCAAGAATGAATGATAATCAAGTTATTCTAAATTACATATATTTTTATTATGTACAAGTAGGAGCAAGCATTATACATTAACGAGCAATGTACATTATTATAATAACGCGGAACCAATTTCTGCCTCACTAGGCCTTCATCAGCCGCTATCATAAATATCTTAATATTAACAAAATATTGTTAAACAACTAAACTTGAGTAAACGACTCTCGAGTAAAAAATAGTTACATATTCTAATTGTCGTGGAAAGTCAAAATTAAAAATTATACAAAATTATAAATTAACGATTTTCACGAGCCTCCCGCCTCTCCCGTAGTATTTGAATTATTGCTCCTCTTCCGCCACCGCGCCGCATGATTTCTTCAGCTGTAAAAGGAGGAGCTGTAGAAGAATTTGTTTCATCAATGAGTGGTCGTACTATATTCACCGGGACACTTGCTTTACAAGTGTCGCATTTTGAAGGCGGAAACTATAATAGATAACAAAATAAAAACAATAATAATAGAAAGTACAAATAATTAATGTTATTCATGTAACTAATAAAAGAACTTACTGGAAGATTAGGTTGATAAGATTTGCCACAGCTTGAACAGGATTTCATTTTTCACAATAAAAAATTTTGCAAATATACTAAACTGACGCAAAGCGATAGCACTATATTACTGTTTCTTTTATACTATTGTTTTACGTATTTATACTACTGTTCTAATATAGGTATGCTTACATTATTTATTAACTTTACTTCGAACATTATACATTCAAATGTTACGTAAATATTTCTCTAGATGTGCGCGATTTAATTAATATTTACGCAGACTGTCCTCGAAATGTTTTCGTCATCTCCTATTAGAAAATAGAGTTCCAGGAAAAATCTTATTTATCGTGCATAATAATGTAATAAAATAGTATAATAGTGTAATAAAATAGCATTGAAGTAATGTAATACGTTGCTATTTTTCGAAGTAAAGTTTAATAACATAAAGTCACCTTGATGTCTAGACTAAAAAGAAACTCGGTCTTCGCTTCGCATGTCACTTGGCGCGAGACGCGACCGCGCCTCTTAATTTTGCATACCAGACGATAAATAAGATTAAATAAAAGATTTCTTGGAAATCAATTTTCTAACGTTTAAGCTATTTGCGCAAAATCTATTCGCGCGGTAAATAAATTCATGTAATTGCGTCTTTTGAGTCATATAAATATATCCGAGGAAGTATTATTTCCAGTTTCATTTGCGACGTCAATCAGTTACCATTCTGTCGTTAGTAATCAGTGCTTGACAGAAATTTCTGTAAAATGACGCCGTTTAATGTAGCAAACGTAATAAACATGTTAGCTACTACGTTTCAAATTGCGAGTATAACACAGACATCTATAACACCAGTGGAAATTAAAGTACATAACGAAATTAAAAATATTTTACAAAAAGCTCAGGACACACGTTCAGTGATATTGATAGATCATGATTACGTGCTTGATTTTGAAGATCCGTCGGAGCCACATTCCACGCAAGTTGTAGAACATATTACGCCTGCAGATAAAGAAGAAGATGAAGGCAGTTTCGAACCTGAAGAATGCGTTGTTGATGAAGGAGGCATAGTCGACTTCAGTTATAAGAGAAAAGCTGTGGAGTTTTGGAAAAGTGGAAAAAAGACCTGTAGAATTTTAAGTGCAGTACAACACAAATTCCGCAAGGTTAAATCTTATCATCAACTATACAGGTGGGAGACAAGTTTAGAAAAAAGTGGAACAAATGCAGATAAATTTGCATTTATTGCGGAATATGTACTGCACAAGTTTCAAGAAGCTTGTGATAGAAAATCAATCATTCATGATATGAATTTAAGATTATGGGCCTTGGAGGCAAAGGATCAAGTGGATCTACCCGAATTCAGGGCAAGTAAATGGTGGATTTGGAAGTTTAAGTTAAAAGTACACGGAATTGTTTCTCGAAAAATAACCGCATTCCGAACGCAATTTACATTTAAAGATCAAGAAAATATACAAAATGTCGCAAAAGAATTTGTTTCAAATGTAAAGTCCAAGATCCCAGCTATAGGACTAGAAGAAGTTTATAATGCAGACGAGAGTGGCTTCAACCTTGAAATACATTCTGGGCGAACATTAGCGAAATCAGGAGTGAAAATAATTGAGGCAGCAGTTCAAAGTATATCTTCAACAACACATAGTTATACTATAATGCCTCTTATTTCGGCAAGTGGAAATCTTCTTTCACCACTGTACATTTGAAGGGGTCTACAGGAACATTTGGACCGAGGGTGGAAGAAACTCTATTTCGTCCAGTTAACATATACATCCAGGCTTCAAAATCAGGAAAAATCACTGCAGAACATTTCAAAACTTGGTTCACCGAAGTATATCTACCGAATACTGGCAGTAAAAGTATGCTTCTACTTGACTCATGGACGGGACACTGCCCGAGCCAGCTAGAGCAACATGTACCACAAGGTAAAAAGTTACATTTTTAACCATTCCAAAGAAGACGACGGGTATCATTCAGCCTCTAGATGTCTTTGGATTCCGAATTTGGAAAAATTTTGTGCGGACATTTTCAGATAATGTCATTCTTCAAGAGGAAGATATTAATTTGCACTGCCGTAATGAAATAATTAAATTACAATCATTAACTCACAATCAACTATCTTCACCTAGATTTAAAAACCTTTTTAAATATTCGTGGTTTAAAAGCGGATATGTAGAAACGCGTCCCGACCACTTTCAAAACCCTGTAGAATATTGTTATTTTAAAACTGAAAAGCATGTGCCAAAATGTAGTATCTGTGGAAAGGCCGCATTTATGCGTTGTGCATGGTGTGGCGAATATTTTTGTTTCAAACATTTTTACGAAGACTATCATTACTGTAGCACATATAATCCGTAATTTTCATGTAAATATATGTAAATATATATAAAAACTATGTGATAGTTATATATAATAATTGCACACAACTTTCTGTAATCATTATATAATTGCTAAAAATGTAAAAGGTAAAATATTTATAAAGTGCGTAGAGATGTATATAGGTAGAGAATAGGAAGATGAAGAATAGGTAGCAAGCGCGTAGAATTGTGTGAATGGATGCATGAATTTTAGAGTAATATTGTAAACCAAGACTCCTTCTTGACAATCTTTTGTAAGCTGAAGAGAAATATTGTATATCTATCTATACATATATCACTGTAAACAATTATGTATGGTTATATAAAAATACGTAAAATTATATATATAAATCATGCCTAATTGTATGTAATTATTATATATATATTTTAACGTTAAAAAATAGAGTTTCATCTTTTTTTATGGTGCGGTATACATAACAGTGTAATAAAATAGCATTGAAGTAATGTAAGTTGCTATCGTTATGCATCAATGATTTCTTTTAATTAGTTTCATCTTTTATGTCATCGTGAGTATTTCTTCTTTACCTTGTGGTACATGTTGCTCTAGCTGGCTCGGGCAGTGTCCCGTCCATGAGTCAAGTAGAAGCATAATTTTACTGCCAGTATTCGGTAGATATACTTCGGTGAACCAAGTTTTGAAATGTTCTGCAGTGAGTTTTCCTGATTTTGAAGCCTGGATGTATATGTTAACTGGACGAAATAGAGTTTCTTCCACCCTCGGTCCAAATGTTCCTGTAGACTCCTTCAAAACGATGTACAGTGGTGAAAGAAGATTTCCACTTGCCGAAATAAGAGGCATTATAGTATAACTATGTGTTGTTGAAGATATACTTTGAACTGCTGCCTCAATTATTTTCACTCCTGATTTCGCTAATGTTCGCCCAGAATGTATTTCAAGGTTGAAGCCACTCTCGTCTGCATTATAAACTTCTTCTAGTCCTATAGCTGGGATCTTGGACTTTACATTTGAAACAAATTCTTTTGAGACATTTTGTATATTTTCTTGATCTTTAAATGTAAATTGCGTTCGGAATGCGGTTATTTTTCGAGAAACAATTCCGTGTACTTTTTTAAACTTCCAAATCCACCATTTACTTGCCCTGAATTCGGGTAGATCCACTTGATCCTTTGCCTCCAAGGCCCATAATCTTAAATTCATATCATGAATGATTGATTTTCTATCACAAGCTTCTTGAAACTTGTGCAGTACATATTCCGCAATAAATGCAAATTTATCTACATTTGTTCCACCTTTTTCTAAACTTGTCTCCCACCTGTATAGTTGATGTTAAGCTTTAACCTTGCGGAATTTGTGTTGTACTGCACTTAAAATTCTACAGGCCTTTTTTCCACTTTTCCAAAACTCCACAGCTTTTCTCTTATAACTGAAGTCGACTATGCCTCCTTCATCATCAACAACGCATTCTTCAGGTTCGAAACTGCCTTCATCTTCTTCTTTTTCTGCAGGCGTAATATGTTCTACAACTTGCGTGGAATGTGGCTCCGACGGATCTTCAAAATCAAGCACGTAATCATGATCTATCAATATCACTGAACGTGTGTCCTGAGCTTTTTGTAAAATATTTTTGTTCGTTATTTCGTAATTTCGTTATGTACTTCAATTTCCACTGGTGTTATAGGTGTCTGTGTTATACTCGCAATTTGAAACGTAGTAGCTAACATGTTTATTACGTTTGCTACATTAAACGGCGTCATTTTACAGAAATTTCTGTCAAGCACTGATTACTAACGACAGAATGGTAACTGATTGACGTCGCAAATGAAACTGGAAATAATACTTCCTCGGATATATTTATATGACTCAAAAGACGCAATTACATGAATTTATTTACCGCGCGAATAGATTTTGCGCAAATAGCTTAAACGTTAGAAAATTGATTTCCAAGAAATCTTTTATTTAATCTTATTTATCGTCTGGTATGCAAAATTAAGAGGCGCGGTCGCGTCTCGCGCCAAGTGACATGCGAAGCGAAGACCGAGTTTCTTTTTAGTCTAGACATCAAGGTGACTTTATGTTATTAAACTTTACTTCGAAAAATAGCAACGTATTACATTACTTCAATGCTATTTTATTACACTATTATGCTATTTTATTACATTATTATGCACGATAAATAAGATTTTTCCTGGAACTCTATTTTCTAATAGGAGATGACGAAAATATTTCGAGGACAGTCTGCGTAAATATTAATTATAAAATCGCGCACATCTAGAGAAATATTTACGTAACATTTGAATGTATAATGTTCGAAGTAAAGTTAATAAATAATGTAAGCATACCTATATTAGAACAGTAGTATAAATACGTAAAACAATAGTATAAATGAAACAGTAATATAGTGCTATCGCTTTGCGTCAGTTTAGTATATTTGCAACATTTTTTATTGTGAAAAATGAAATCCTGTTCAAGCTGTGGCAAATCTTATCAACCTAATCTTCCAGTAAGTTCTTTTATTAGTTACATGAATAACATTAATTATTTGTAACGGGATGATGGGGAATAGATATTGGGAAGGGGATGAAGAAAGGAAGTGTAGGATATGTGGAGGGGGAATGGAAACTTGGGAGCACGTATGGGAGGAATGCACGAATTGGGGGGTTGAAAAAGGATGGCAGGAGATGGTGGATGAAGTTTTGGGAGAAGATGGGAAGGGAGAGATTTGGATGAGGAGATTAGAGGAGTTGAGGGAGGGAGGAGGGTGGTTGAGGGTGTGAATGAGAGTGTGGAAGGAAGAGAGGAAAATGCGGCGGAAACGGAGGTCCGGAGAATGAGTGTGGATGTATGGATGGATGAATGATCTTTCTCTCTCTCTCAGGTGTTGGATGGGATGCGAGGAATAAAATTGCGAAGTTTAAATTTTGTAAGCGGAGCGGAGGTCCGCAGTGTACTCCGCAAGGAATAAAGTACCTTTATACATTAATTATTTGTACTTTCTATTATTATTGTTTTTATTTTGTTATCTATTATAGTTTCCGCCTTCAAAATGCGACACTTGTAAAGCAAGTGTCCCGGTGAATATAGTACGACCACTCATTGATGAAACAAATTCTTCTACAGCTCCTCCTTTTACAGCTGAAGAAATCATGCGGCGCGGTGGCGGAAGAGGAGCAATAATTCAAATACTACGGGAGAGGCGGGAGGCTCGTGAAAATCGTTAATTTATAATTTTGTATAATTTTTAATTTTGACTTTCCACGACAATTAGAATATGTAACTATTTTTTACTCGAGAGTCGTTTACTCAAGTTTAGTTGTTTAACAATATTTTGTTAATATTAAGATATTTATGATAGCGGCTGATGAAGGCCTAGTGAGGCAGAAATTGGTTCCGCGTTATTATAATAATGTACATTGCTCGCTAATGTATAATGCTTGCTCCTACTTGTACATAATAAAAATATATGTAATTTAGAATAACTTGATTATCATTCGTTCTTGGCCCGGCTAAAATTTTATACGAGCGAAACAAAATATAATACATATTTCTTCATATACGTCAATGATTTCTTTTAATTAGTTTCATCTTTTATGTCATCGTGAGTATACATGTAATATTGTCGTGCTCAAATAATTGAAAGCTATGTGAAATGTATGTTAATAATAATTAAATATCTCACAAAAACAAAAAAAAATTATTTTAAATTATTGTTGTAAAGTACTCTTCGAACCATTCAACTTTTATTCAGAACATTTTTCTCTATCTCTTACAGTTTCGACGATACACGCTTCGAAAAAACAAAACCGATTTTTTCAAAGGGGTGTTTCACCCCTAAAAGTGAGAGTGGGCACGTATAAAAAAATACGTGTCCCTTATTTTGATCTGTACGACAACGTATTAAAGACTCGTCAAAATCGAAGGGGAACACTTTCATAGTGCACGGACGTGTGCGCGTACCATGCATTATGGAGTGGTTTTTAATTATTTTAAAAAAATGGAAATGTTGCAACATAGCTTTGTCATATACCGTTGAATTCGTAATAAAATAAGCTTTATTTTGCTTATAAAAAAAAATAAAAATTTTGAAAAAAACTAGGTAGGTGGTTGGGGAAAGTATTAAAAAAAATAAAAAAAAAATTTTTCTTTATCACTGTTATAAAGTACTCTTGCAGCCATTCAACTTTTATTCAGAACATTTTTCTCTATCTCTTATAGTTTCGACGATATTTGCTTGGAAAGAAAAAATCCGATTTTTTTCAAAGGGATGTTTCACCCCCTTAAACTGAAATTGAGCACCAACAAAAAATATTTTTGTGTTACGGATGAACTCCTCTATGTGTACACCAAATTTCAGAATTTTTTGAATTTTCGGGTTGCCAAACGTTCCTTGTCAGTAAGAAAAAGAATAAGAAATTCTTTTCTGATCGGTATGTATATATTTCGGAAAATACAAAAATATGTATATATAAATATATTTTTTCTAATTTCTCAAAAATAAATTATATTTCAGATGTCTACATTATTTTAGTTCGAACGACAATTTGGAAATTCACACAATGGACTGTGGAAAGATAAACGATTGCGCTATCATATTACCAAGCGAAGATGACAAATGGCTGAGCTTTAAAAATTACTGTCGAAAGGAACGAATGCCATTTATCGTATACGCCGATTTGCAATGCATCCTGGAGAAGACTGAGGATGAGAAAAATTACCAGCATCATCGAGTATTTAGCATAGCATATTATGTACACTGTGCGTATGACAATTCGCTATCAATGTATCGGTTTCATCGCGATAAGAATTGTATCGCGTGGTTCGTCGAGCAACTTAAAGATTTAGCACAAATTGTAAATAATATTCTGTCGGTTAATGTTCCCATGGATTTAACACAAGACGATTGGAAAAAATTTAAGAACGCTACACTGCCACATTTGTGAAAAACCATTTACGAATGAAATAGAACGGGTACGCGATCATTGTCATTTAACCGGTCGATTCAGAGGTGCAGCGCACATTCAAATTGCAATTTAAATTACGAAGATTCGCATTATATTCCTATAGTTTTCCATAACTTATCTGGCTACGACGTGCATTTTATCATCAAGGAAATAGCTACAGCATATGAAGGATGAATAGATTTACTTCCGATAACAAAAGAAAAATATATTTCGTTTACAAAAAATGATCAGAAAAATTGCATAAAATTAAGATTTATCGATTCTTTCAAATTTCTCGCATCTAGTCTCGATAAATTGGCATCTTTTCTTAGTAAAGATAAGCTATGCATAATGCAACGGGAATATAGTAATTTATCAACAGAAAATTTCGATCTGTTAACACGAAAAGGTGTCTTCCCATACGAGTATGTTGACTGTGTAGAAAAATTGGAAGAGTCATGTTTGCCACCGCGCGAATTATTTTACAGTTCATTGACGGGTGACACAGTATCCGAGAGCGATTACGCGCATGCTGTCAACGTGTGGCAGCGGTTCTCCATCCGAACGCTCGGAGATTATAGCGATTTATACTTGAAAACTGACGTACTGTTGTTGGCTGATATCTTTGAGAATTTTCGCGATAGTTACATCGCGAGTTATGGACTCGATCCCGCATATTATTATACTTTACCCGGTTTTACGTGGGATGCAATGTTGAAATATACACATGTAAATTTCGAACTGCTAACAGACATTGACATGATCATGTTCATCGAACGTGGCACACGTGGTGGTCTGAGTCAATGTTCAAACAGGTACGCACAGGCCAACAACAAGTACATGAAGTCATACGATCCATCGAAATCATCATCGTACCTGATGTACTTTGATGTAAATAACTTTTATGGTTGGGCAATGTGTCAGCCATTACCATACAAAGATTTTCGATGGGTAGATGACGTAACAAATTTTAATTTTATGGACATCGCGCTAGATTCTCCAACAGGTTACATTCTTGAAATAGACTTAGAATATCCACAACATTTACATGATGCGCACATTGACCTACCGTTCTGTCCAATGCGTGATAAACCGCCCGGCAAGCGGCAAGACAAGCTCCTCGCAACCTTATACGATAAGAAACGTTACGTCATACATTATCGTAACCTGCAGCAGTGTACTCGTCACGGCCTTCGAGTGACAAAAATACATCGCATATTACAGTTTGCACAATCACCATGGCTTCGCGATTATATTCAGTTAAATACAGATTTCAGAACATGCGCCAAAAACAATTTCGAAAAAAATTTATACAAATTAATGAACAACGCGGTATTTGGCAAAACCATGGAGAACGTGCGCAATCACGTCGATGTGCGACTTGTGACAAAATGGAAAGGCAGATACGGCGCGGAGGCAATGATCGCTATGCCAAATTTCCACAGTCGTAGTGTCTTTTCAGAGAATTTGGTTGCAATCGAAATGCATAAGCTTGAGGTGAAATTTAACAAACCAATCTATGTGGGTATGTGCAGCCTTGACATATCTAAGACATGTTTGTATGAATTTCATCATGAATACATGGCGCCGATGTTTCGCGAGAAATGTAAAATTATGTATACTGATACGGATAGTTTAATATATAACATTGATTGTGATGACGTATACGAAATTATAAAGCGCGATATTAATAAATTTGACACGAGTGATTACGCGGTTGATAATGCATACGGTATTCCGCTTGCTAATAAAAAAGTGCCAGGTTTAATGAAGGATGAAAACAATGGTGCGATCATGACCGAATTCATAGGGCTTAGAGCAAAGATGTATGCCTTGCGCGTTGATGGTAAAAACGACACGAAGAAAGTCAAAGGAATCAAGAGCAACGTTGTGGCAAAATCGATAACTTTCGATGATTAAACGCGATGTTTACATGATGAGATTGAAATGACACGACAGCAGTCAAGTATTAGATCGAAATTGCATGAGGTTTATACTATATCCGAAACGAAAATTGCTCTTAGTCCGTATGACGATAAGCGATATATTATGTCAGATTCTATTGACACGTTGCCTTGGGGACATTATAAAATACCAATGTAAATAAAACACTTAATTTGTATAATACAGGGTGTTTCAGACCACCCGTACACCCCTTTTCTCTTCGCAGGATTAGGACCAATCAAAATTATGTTCAGACGAAAGTTGTAGGGTTTCAAAAGATCAATTCAATGATCTTATCAGTTTGACCTTGGATGGCGTCGCCAAGGTCAGATCGAAATCACATTAAGTTTTTTAAATGAAACACCCTATTTTTGATTCCAGAATCTAATAGCTGGTGTCAAGACCTTTCCAAAACACTATAAGAATGTTTATTTTCGTTGACTACTTTCCGAGTTGTGCGGCTTGAAAGTTACACTACCGCCAGCATCAGCATTACTCAAGATGTACCATGTGGTGGTTACTTAGTCGGATTTAATCTTGTGTGTGGGTGTGTGCATACGTGCATGCGTATGTGTATGGGGGAGGAAAAGGGGAGTCAAAGTTTTATGTACTCTGCTTTTGTTTATTAACTGGATTGATTATGTTTGATGATCAATCATGTCCAGATTGACTGTATGCATTTTCCCGTGCTTAGCATTATCCAGAATGAACGACGTGGACGTGACGAGAATTTCATCCCATTGGGGTGCTTGATTCACGTGAGTCCCCTTGCCTCTCACGTTTGGGGTGCTTGATTCACGTGAGTCCCCTTGCCTCTCACGTTTGGGGTGCTTGATTCACGTGAGTCCCCTTGCCTCTCACGTTTGGGGTGCTTGATTCACGTGAGTCCCCTTGCCTCTCACGTTTGGGGTGCTTGATTCACGTGAGTCCCCTTGCCTCTCACGTTCGGGAATGAATGAGTGTATGTTTTGTTAAGCGACTAAATGTTCAAAGTGAGCACCATTCTCTGCGATGCAAGCATCAACTCTATTTTGAAAATCATTGGTTGCTCGAAGAATTTCCTCGGCACGTAAGGATCGAATTGCTTCACTTATTCTACGAATCATATTATCCCTCGTAGTCGGACGTTCATGATAGACCAAGTTTTTTATCCTTCCTCAGAAATAATAATCAAGGACGGTGAGATCTGGTGATCGGGGTGGATAATTGATTGGACCGTATTTGCCTATCCACTTGTCGGGGAACATAGTATTTAATGCCGCACGAGCAACTCTCGATGTATGAGACGGACATGCATCTTGTTGGAACCACATGTTCAGGCGCAATTGCAGAGGAATATTTTCTAGTAAGACAGGAAGATCTGTCATTATCAAGGCGGAATATCTATCACCGTTTAGATTTTCGTCAAAGAAAACAGGACCTATGATTTGACTTCCAATAATTCCACACCAAACATTGACTTTCCAAATGGTTTGATGATCTACTTCTCTCAACCAGTGAGGATTATTTTGTGCCCAATAACGAGAGTTCCAAGTATTAACAGTTCCATCACTTTTAAGTGTACATTCGTCAGAAAATAAAATTTTCAAGTGGAAATCAAGTGGTTGCTGTCTTATAAAGTTGCAAAATACAAGTCTCTGTCTAATATCGTTATAATTCAACGCTTGATGAACAGACATTCTGTAAGGGTGAAATTTGTTATTTTTTAGAATGCGCCAAACACTGATTTTACTAACACCAGAATCTTGTTCTCGTCGTCTTAAAGAATCATAAGGGTTCAATTCTGTCGATGCAAGAATTTCCACTGTTCTTTCATCCATAATCGGACGACGAATTTGTGTACCTTTGTTATATTGAGGCTGAACGACACCTTTAATTTTGATTCGTTTAGCCAAACGTGAAAAAACATTTCGCGAGTGAGGAGTCCGATCAGGATAACGTTCCCGCCACAATCTTTCCGCTGCAATGAATGTACCTCGACACTCACCTAAAATTAGCAGCATATCATATGCTTCTTCATTGGAATAGGACATGGCTAAATAAACCTAGACTAATAAAGAGGGTCGGATTTTTGTTGCGCGATTGATACTGATATGACGGTTATTGAAGACGTAGGTGACAAGTTTGAGAGAGTTATTGTCACTCGTGTTGAGTTGAGTCACAATAACGTTGTGGTGATATCTCTACTACATCCTATGCAAATAACAATATGTATAAAATCACGAGTTAGACATCGTTACGCAGAAAGCCGCGCTCGTTATTGCTCGTGTGCTACCGTTAAAGTAATAATGTAATTACATAATATTATGACATACATATGTATGTGACTATCTACGGTCGCGACAGCTAACTTTCACGATTTTTCATGATCTGTTTTTGTTGGCCCGGCTCGCGTGTTTACTTTCTTTGTGTCGGCTGCACGGCTTTCTGCGTAACGCGTGATTTTATATTGTTATTTACATGGTGTTGGCGGTAGTGTAACTTTCAAGCCGCACAACTCGGAAAGTAGTCAACGAAAATAAACTTTCTTGTAGTGTTTTGGAAAGGTCTTAACACCAGCTATTAGATTCTGGAATCAAAAATAGGGTGTTTCATTTAAAAAACTTAATGTGATTTCGATCTGACCTTGGCGACGCCATCCAAGGTCAAACTGATAAGATCATTGAATAGATCTTTTGAAACCCTACAACTTTCGTCTGAACATATTTTTGATTGGTCCTAATCCTGCGAAGAGAAAAGGGGTGTCCGGGTGGTCTGAAACACCCTGTATATGTATATTTGTGTAATTGTAATAAAAATTACAAATATCTTGTAAATAAGTAATACATGTTTTTTACAATACATTATCCTTGTGTATCCACGAATTGTGTGAATTATCAAATCCCAGCCATTTCACATAAACCTCATCCCCTCTTTTGCGTAAAATTTTTTCAACGAGATACAAGTTAGAATTACCGACTCGCTGAAGCTCATATTCGTAAAATCCACCGCTGATATGTTTTCCACAGGAATCCTTCAATAAATACGTCACGGGATTAGTTCTCTGCACTTTGGCAATTTTAAATATCTCCGTAGTCCAATTCGGTGTATAACCTTTATCAAAAATGGTCTTAAATTTGCTTACGCGTACCGATTCACCCACTTTGAACCGCGCGGGTGCAGCAATTTTTATGCGACTATACACAGTGGATAAGAGTTTTTCGGCAATCGCAGGGGTAACATTGATAGGTCGCATACCAATAGTATGATGCCTTCGCGAGTTATATTCTAATACGAGACGTGGTAACAAATCGATCCATTTATAATTTCCATTAAGCGTAAACTGCTTCCACATGTCGTTCTTTAATGAACGGTTGAACCGTTCAACGACTGATGCCTTCATTACGGAATATGTTGAATAATGATTGAGATCATGTTTTTTCAATAGTTTCTGTACCGTGGCGTTGTAAAATTCTTTTCCTCTGTCAGTCTGCAAATTTTTTGGACATCTTTCATCGTCTCGTATTATCTTTGCAATCGCATTAGCCACTTCATTGCCACTCTTGGCCTTGAGAGGCACAGCCTATGCATACTTGCTCAATACATCGATAACGGTGAGTATGTAATGGTAACCTCGGTTAAATCTCATGTAAGGTCGCATCTCAACCACATCCGCTTGCCACAGGTCATCGTATCCGCGAACAACGACATGCCTTCTCGGAAAATTTCTTCTCGCTGGAGCATGAAGTTCCTCCACTAACAGCTGCTTTTCGGAATTGTTCATGTTTGATTCACAAATGATGGAGAGATCTAATGCATCGTTTTTTCTACTCTGCGCTATGAGTCACTGTATCGAGTTGTCTTTGAATTTTGTTAAGCATAATCTCCACCTTATTTTGGAGAGTAACAATCTTCCTCTCGATTTCGTCCTGGTGATCTTTCAAAATTTGTATGCTCTGTTGTACATATCGTTTATTAGCAGCATCGCTATCATCTACAGGTAACGCTACGTGACGAATCTTGCATGACTTTGCATCAAAATTGGCGTTGACCTTGCAAAGAGCATTATCGCGGACGTAACTTCTTATTAATCCGTTCCATTTGTAATACGATTCCGTTCCGCTACTTCCGAGCGATATTCCAAACTTATTGATTGACATTTCAATGTTGACTAAAATAATATGAATAGCACGACTCAATTTATAATTAAACTAGCTTCGCGAAGTTCCTCGATAATCGACAGGATCTCGTTATCGTGAGCGTTGTGTCCGGCTTGGCGTGAGGCCTCGAGCAATCGAAGACGATCGACGAGTTCGTTCGGATCGTTCCAGTGAACGTAATCAATCTTGTTGTCGTTTAACGTAACGTTGTTCGGTATACCTCGTCCAACTTTATCCAGTGCTAACATGGGGGAGATTATATTTTTATACTTGTGTCCTTTGTTACCTAGTATTGGATTATATTCACCATGGTCTCGCCTATGTGCGTTTGTAGTTAATATGATATCCTTATACTTCTCTACATCGTCATTCGTGTAGATATCAGCGTTGGGTATTTTCATGAAAATTAACTCGTACAGACCTTGAGTACCCTTGTATTTTTTACCGTCTATGGATATATCATCGTTCTTGTGCAAGTCGATACGTTTGTTACCAAGCATCGTTCCGGTATTGTTGAAGTAAACTCCGTAAACATTATCTACGTTGACCGTTTTTTTACCGCTCAAAACAGCTCCCATATATTTTTGTCCCAATGGACCATAATGTATTTGTAATTTTTGTTGCCCCTCAGACGTTTCTAACTGTTGTCGAACGGACATCACAAGCGGCTCATCGGTGATTTCGAAAACCTCTTCAACGGAGGGTGCATGATTCTGCAATAAATCGCTATCTTGTAACATTTGTGATGCTTTATTAAAATTAATTGGTACAGTTTGCAATTTAATTGGAGTAGAAGTCATTATTGAATTATTAAACGAAATGTTCGACCGTTTTCGTTTTGGTTCCACGTATTCTTCATCTCCCGAAAAGAATGCTTCACTCTCAGCCTGTTTAGACCCATTTTCAATGGTATTTTCAACTCCAACGGTATTTTCAACAATCTGTTTTAGAGGTTCAATGATTGGCTTAAAATGTCTTTCCAATGCAATATCTTCTTCCATTTTACCCGTTTTTAATGCGCGATATTTTTTGCGAATTGTGTTACTTGTTTTTACAATCTGTTTAGCTATCTTCTCGCGATCTATGTTACTATCCATGTTGAACATTCAACGTATCGACAACAACTAATCATTCTACGGTATTGCAAAGTCGTTAAATCCTTTTCTATATCTTCCATCGACAAGCGCGCTGTCCTTGTCTATTACTAGAAATCCATATTTTTGTTGCCAACAAATCTGGCATAAATCGCAGAAATCCTTGTAAGACATGTCAGTGTTTACATGATCGTTGTATACATGCTTCAGATTGGTGCCATCCTGTTTGAACATAATTAACAAATTCGCGTTGTCACGTATAAGATGCTTCGGTATCTTGGCATACGTCTGACAGAGATAGAAGCAGTCAACGTTAGCATGCCGACCCATTGCAAAGTACTCTCTTATCGTATCTTGCTTGTCGCATGCTACATCATCAAAGATAAAGATGGAATTCGGAAGCGCTTCGCTCGGAGGAATGACGTTGCTGTTGTTGGAGAATGCAAAATACCCAACTTCTTCAATCGGTGTTAATAAGTTTTCCAGATATCGATATTTCGGCTGCTGAAGCGATTTCGAGTACACATACACGTTCTCGAAACGTACACCGTGCGGGCTTTCCAGCATGCTTATCAACACGTTTGTCTTGCCACAATTTGACGGACCGCAAATGATGCCACGTATAGAAATCGGTAGCATATTTCCATGTCTGCGTGTTTTTATTTCGGGTGTTACCTTATCATCAAAATTAATTACTCTAATTGCCTGCGGTTGCCGCACAAACCGCATATTTTCTTTCCCTCTACGGTAACAATAAACTGAAAAATTTCTATTGCGGGTAGCTTCTATTTATAGAGGCGCGTAGAGTGAAATCGCTCAGTATGCAAAATGTTTCTTATCGTGTCAGATATCTGTGATGTACACAGTTTGACTAGCGAACAGTTAAAATATATACCAAAAGTTGTTTTGCTACAAAAGTTTCACAATTACATCGATCATTTATGGGACAAATTGCCCAAACATATAAAAACAGATTCGGAGGTTCAACAGTACCGTCGGTGTTTCAAACATTATAATTTACCGTCTCAGCATACGCATATAGACGGTCCGGCACCGTTGAGAAAGAATTGCTGCGAATGCCTGCGAAAGGCTGCGGTTTGTTAAATCGCGCGATTAATGCACTTCCTTTCGAATTACATATCCCTGGTTATCAGTATTGCGATCCAGGAACACGTTTAGAAGAGCGATTGGCTCGAGGTGACCGAGGCATCAATCCATTGGATGCGGCCTGTCGTGAGCATGATATAGCCTATTCGCACAGCAACGATCTCGCGAAAAGACACGTGGCTGATAATATACTCGCCTCGAAAGCACGGAAACGCATTACAGCGAGAGATTCAAGTCTCGGAGAGAAAGCTGCTGCGACAGCAGTTTGGGCGGCTATGAAAACCAAGATGAAAATCGGTATGGGTCTGAAATCAAAGAAGAAAAAGAAGAAGACAACGCGCAAGCGGATACTTCCGGTAGCAAAACGTGGTGGTATCCTACCCGTCCTGCCATTGTTGGGAGTTCTCGGGTCATTGGTCGGAGGAGCGGCTGGAGTAGCAAAGGCCGTAAATAATAACAAAGCGGCACAGCGTCAACTGGAGGAATTAAAACGTCATAATCGTGTCATGGAAGGTCATGGAGTTTATCTCGCTCCGTATAAGCGCGGCCGAGGAGTATCAAGAAGAAAAAAAAAAAATGTCGATGAAACATTAAAAATGCCAAAAGGTGTTACTACAAACCTTGAATTACTTCAACTAGCAAAACGTATGCGCATTCCACATTTCCGAGGAATTTTTATGCGTACTTCATTACCAACGGGGGGAGCACGCCGAAACGAGAGCGGTATCATGAATTTGGACAGTGTCGAAGGACCGGGTACTCATTGGGTGGCGTACATAAAGAGGGGGAATCGTGCTATATATTTCGACAGTTTTGGTAATCTTCGACCACAAGAATTGGTGCGATACTTTAACAGTGATGTGACACGTATCGAGTACAATAACGCGCGTTATCAACGTTACAATCAAAGCAACTGTGGTCAACTATGCCTACGTTTTCTACAATCGGTTGACAATCAATTTAAAGATCAACATTTCGCTATTTAACTCAGTATACAACATGTCACTGACGTTTACGTTAACCAGCAAAAGTAACGTCCTCACGGTAAGCTACTTTCCAGCTGTAGATTTAAGCGATGGTGATTACGAGCTCGGTCTGACAGACTTTGAAACCTACAATACGATACCTAATATAAATTCCTCAAATAACAAATTTTACTATGACAAAGACGACAAGGAAGTTATCATTCCCGAAGGATCGTACGAACTGCGTGACATTGACAAGTATCTGAGACATGCTATATCTCATGTCTCAAACGATGTTACTAGGAAGAAGTTGCTTCATAAAGAGATCGATGAAGACGAGGATAACGAGATTATGATTCGCGCCAACAATAATACTATGAAGAGCAAGATCAAGTGCTCTTATCGAATAAATTTTAGCAAATCCGACAACATTGGATCGCTGTTGGGATTTTCCTCAAATCGTATGCTTGAACCTCGACAATGGCACGAATCAGACTTACCTATAAATATAATCAATGTAAACATTATTCGCATAGAATGTAACCTGACCGCTGGTGCGTATAGCAACGACAAGTGCGTGCATACGATACATGAATTTTCACCGAGTGTTCCTCCCGGGTATAAAATCTCGGAAACGCCTGCACAGATCATTTACCTTCCGATCGTCGTACGGAGCATTACTGACTTGACTATTCGCATTGTGGATCAAAACGGTCGATTAATTGATTTCCGCGGAGAGGAGATTACTGTTAGATTGCACGTACGAAGACGATAACGTGAGATGCTCGTGCTGAATGAGCAAGAGCGAGACACAATTTGCAACAAGAAGATCACAACAATCAAAAAGACAGCAATCAAGAATATCCAATTGCTTGGTAAAAAGAAACTTACTCCATCAAACGTTGCATATTTGAGATCACTGGGATTCACCGTACAAAATTTCTGAGATGTCTGATATTCTAAACATTGGAGGTGACCCGATCTTTGACGATAGCATTGTCAAGATTGAAACTCACTCGTATAATCCATACGCTAACACTACGTTTGGACATAGTGATGAAATAAGGATACCTATACAACAACAGGATTTATACACATTGCCGTGCGAAAGTTTTCTCTATGTCGAAGGAAGATTAGTGAAGAAAAAAAAAATGATGATGATGACGATGATGCATCAGAAATAAAACTTGGAAATAATTGTGTAGCGTTCATGTTTGATGAAATTCGATATGAAATCAACGGTGTGGAAATTGATCGCAACAGAAACGTTGGAATCACTAGTACTCTAAAGAACTATGTATCTCTTACGTTTGACAAAGGAATGATAATGCAGAATGCCGGATGGGACATGTCGTCCACTCTGTGGGAAAATTATTTCAATTTTTGCGTGCCGCTAAATTTACTGCTGGGCTTTTGCGAGGATTACAAACGCATGGTTGTTAACGCACGCCATGAATTAATTTTGATACGAGCGCGCAATGATAACAATTCTATTGTGGGAACGAATAGAACGACGGAACCGGAAATTGAATTGTTCAAAGTACAGTGGCGAATGCCACATGTTACGTTAAATGAAGTCAATAAATTGTCCATACTACGAGCTTTGGAAAGCGGGCGATATCTAAGTATGAGTTTTCGTTCCTGGGATCTGTATGAGTACCCCTTGTTGCAGAGCACAACCAAACATTCGTGGGCTGTTAAAACTGCAACACAATTAGAAAAGCCTCGATTCGTTATCTTTGCACTACAGACCGGTCGCAAGAATATCATGTCTCAAGATGCTACTATTTTTGACGATTGTAATTTGATCAATGTGAAACTTTATCTCAACTCTGAATTTTATCCGTACGATGACTTGAATCTAGACTTTCGTAAATCTAGATACTCCATCCTGTTTGACATGTACCAACGTTTTCGTAAATCTTATTATGGACGTGATTGCTACGATACGCTGCTTAACGTGGTCACATTTCTGCAAAGAGGACCTTTTACAGTGATTGATTGCTCGCCGCAAAACGAGTCCATCAAAAGTGCTACTGTGGACGTGCGCATTGAATTTGATTGCAAAGAAAATGTGCCAGCGAGCACTACCGCCTATTGCCTTATCTTACATGATCGTGTAATTGAATACTGTCCATTGTCTAACGTTGTGCGTAAAATCATGTAAAATGCAGCGTTAGCAAATATCTTTAATAAAATACCGAGATATTTTGTGATATGGTACAGTCTCAAAAAATTACTTATCATGGTTGTGCCAACATTTGTGGATCTGCAAGGATTCACCATTGGAAAAAAATTTATTGTAAAGGAAGTAGCGGTATTGAAACAAGGTAACGTTCTCAGGCATTACATTTTTACGAATTCCATGCCATGGAATACATTGACAAAATCCGAAAGATATTGCGTTTCTTGGTTGACTGCTTATCACCATGGATTACAATGGGAAGATGGAATAGTTCAGTACCCGAAAGCGAAGCACCTGATTTCAACAGCTGTATATGATAAAAACGATGATGAAGCTATCGTATACGTTAAAGGCCATGAAAAACGAGAATGGTTGAAGAATATACTTGATGTCAATGTAAGAAATAATGTTATCATCGAGACCGTGGATGCTGATTACGAAGACATTGAATCTTTAAATAATTTGGATACAGCGAACACTATACGATGTGCAAAACATATTAAGAATTGTGCTATGCAGAATGTATTTAAATTATACAATTATTGGTTACAATGTCAAAAAGATGCTTTAAAATAAAAAATGTATAAACGTATTTATGGTTTATTTTTTTATCTTTCCCTGTAATACATAAGTAATTCGTAGACGTTAGACGTTTGATAATAGTATGGTTGAACCGTCAACCATACTATTATGAAACGTCTAACGTACTACACTCGAACGTCAGTAGTACAATGTAGTAGTATGATCGTCAACCATACTATTATCAAACGTCTAACGTACTACACTCGAACGTCTGTAGATAGACGTACGATGTAGATAGACGTACGATGTACAATAGACGTATGGTAGACGTATGGTCGATGTACGATAGACGTACGGTAGACGTACGACAGACGTATGGTAGACGTAGACGTAGACGTCTAATAGATGTTTGATATCGGTTCAATAGACGTATGATGCACGTTCAATAGTGCGATCGTGTTATAAAAAGTGTTTAATATGCAACGGTCACTTGGTACATGTATGCGTTTTCATTGGGCGAGAGAACGCAACCATTTGCTCGGGAGAAATGAACAAACAGGGTTGGGTAAGTTAATAAATTTTTAACTAAATTAAGTTAAAGTTGATGGCACATAAAATTAATTTAGTTACGTTAAAAGTTATATGAATAATATTATTTTCCCTATTCTCTTCCATTCCTGAAAACATCTTAGAAATAAGAACGCGTGCGAAGTATAAGATAAGCCGTGGGAGAGCAAAATTATTTGTATACTTATTAAAAATAAATAAGAAGCAAAATTTATCCAATAAAGACAAATAAAATTATTTGTGTATGTTAAAAATAGATATTTTTATATATTCCTTTTAAAATAAATAAAATAAAAAATAAATATATTACATTCAAACAAATTATTATTATTTTCCCCCATATTCTCTTCCATTCCTGAGAACACCTTAGAAATAAGAACGCGTGCGAAGTATAAAATAAGCCGTGGGAGAGCATGAGCAAGCTAGCGAGGATAAAACGTGCGTATGGGGGGAAGAAGGATGATGCATCGCCACACCGGAAAGAAAACGCATGTGCGCTTCCATCACCGCTGTACCAAAGATGAGCGCAATATATGGGAGGGAGTGAGAAAGAAAACGCATGTGCGCTTCTATCACCTATGCTATGATTAGCTTCGCGAGGTGACATTATCCCACCTCCAAGACGATGATTGAGAGCGTTGGCGTGCGAGCAAGAAGGCATACAGGGAAGGAGTGAGAGCGCAGTGCTTAAGTGATATCATCTATGCTAACGCCGCGAGATGGTATCTCCCCCTCCCTTCAAGGCGTGGTTAGCACGACAAAATACATGCCGTGAAATGTTCCTCCCGCTCCCCCCACGTGACATCATTACGGTCAGTACGGCAAAGACGCGTGCCGTGAAATTCCCCCTGCCCCCGCACAAATCGAGGTGACAACGCCTTCCCCCTCCAAAACGCAGTTAGCACGGCAAAAAGAACATTGGCGTGCGAGCGAGTAGGCATGTGGCATCACCCCCTCCCTTCAAGGCGTGGTTAGCACGACAAATACATGCCGTGAAATGTTCCTCCCGCTCCCCCCACGTGACATCATCATGGTAAGTACGGCAAAGACGCGTCGTGAAATTTCCCCCCTGCCCCCGCACCCCCCTCAGATCCCTGAGTTAGAATCCGCCTTACTATACTACTGTTATCTAATAAGAAGTGTGCGGGTTTTAACCGTTCCACCGAGACGCTTACGGGTCGATTATTAATTTCAATCGTATAAACTTTGTCGGTATTCCGTTGGATAACCTTGAAAGGACCAGAATACGGCCGTTCCAAAGGTTTCTTAACCGCATCGTGGCGGAGAAAAACGTGAGAGCAAGAGCTAAGTTCTTTAAAGAAGAAAGGGCGTCTTTTATAATGGTGAGTTACTGGAACTGGTTTGACCTGACGCATATATTCCCTAAAATCGTTGATAAAGATCTGAGGATCTGGAGTAAAATCTTCCTGGAGGAAAAATTCTCCGAGCACTCTAAGCGTGGTGCCGTATAAAAATTCGGTTGGATGAGCCTGAGTATCTAATCGAATGTGAGTTTGCAGACCAAGAAGAATGGTTAGAAGAGTGTTAACCCAATTTTCCGAATTATGACACATTAACGCTGCTTTCAAAGAGCGATGCCATCGCTCAATCATACCATTTGATTGCGGGTGGTATGTGATCGTACGAATGCGTTTGCAACTAATAAAAGATAATAACGCTGTAAAAAGCTGAGACTCAAATTGAGCTCCTTGGTCGGTAGTTAGAATTTTTGAAGAACCGAAGAACCGAACGATCCAATGATCATAAAAAGTTTTGGCAATTGTATCGGCCGTGATATCGCTAATTGGAATAGCTTTGGGCCAACGAGAAAATCTATCTATAAGGGTAAGACAATATCTATAGCCATTAACCAGAGGTAAAGGATCAATGATATCTAAATGAATATGCTCAAAGCATCAGGAGCGATGGAAAGAGCAGAAATTTGTTTGACATGACGCGAAATTTTAGACTTTTGACAGTCTACGCATTCATGTGTCTACTTAGTGACGTCACGACGTAGGTTAGGCTAGATGTATCGCTGACATATAATGCGGTTTGTGACCTTAGCATTCGGATGGGCAAGATTGTGGAAGAGTTCAAAAACTTGTCTTCTAAGAGGTTCGGAAATGTACGGACGAATGGAATCTCCGGTCAGTTTGCAGTAGAGCTCTGTGTTAGGATCATCCCAGATAAATTTTTTTAGTTTGAGGGAAGACGTATCAGAGGCTAATAAATTTTTAAGCTCGTTATCCTCTTTTTGCCGTGCGGCAAGATCAATTAATTCAAACTCGGTGGGTAATCGAAGGGCTTCGATACGCGACAAACTGTCTGCTACCACATTATCGGGACCATGAAGGTAATCAATGTTAGTGGAAAATTGAGCAATGAACGATAACTGTCGTAGTTGCCTCGGGGAGGCTTTATTCGAGCGTTGCTTAAAAGTATAGATTAAAGGTTTGTGATCTGTTAAAATCTTAAAATCTCGACCTTCAAGGAAGTGTCGAAAGAACTTAATCGATTCATAAATTGCAGTAAGTTCGCGATCATATGCACTGTAACTAAGTTGAGGCTTAGTGAACTTTTTAGAGAAAAAGGATAAATGTTTCCACGTGTTATTACATTTTTGCTCGAGGACCGCTCCCATCGCGAAGTCTGAGGCGTCGGTCACTAATCGAGTCTCGGAATTAGCGGACGGATGCGCTAGGAAAGCTGCGTTAGCCAGTTGTGATTTAGCTGAAACAAACGCATTTTCAGCATCAGGAGTCCATGTTATCTCGCGTTTATCATTCTTACGCGAATCTTCAAGGTAAACGTGAAGTGGAGCTTGAACGCGCGCTGCTTGAGGTAAGCTACGTCTATAAAAATTTAACGCACCTAAATATCGCCGAAGTTCGACTATGGTACGTGGTTTCGATAGGTTTTGAATGGCGGCTACTTTTTCAGGTATCGGCTTAATGCCATCGCGGCTAACCGTGTGTCCTAGGAAAGTTACTTGATGCGCGCCTAGAATACATTTAGAAGGATTTAAAAATACCTTGTATTCTTTTAACCTTTGAAACACCGTGCGAAGATGATTCTTATGCTCTTCCTCGGATGAAGAAGCAATAAGAATATCATCGATATACACGTAAACAAAATCTAAGTCTTTAAGAGCGCAATTAATATAACGCTGGAAAGACTGGGCTGCGTTACGCAAGCCAAATATCATGAAGACAAATTTGAATAACTTGAATGGGGTAATGACGGCCGTCTTAGGCACGTCTTCTTTAGCCACCGGTATTTGGTGGTATGCTTTAAAAAGGTCAAGGACCAAAAAGACCGTTTTACCTGCTAGGTTTGTGAAGAAATCATGGAGGTGGGGGATCGGATATTTATTGGGCACGGTTATAGAATTTAACCTGCGATAATCGCCACAAATGCGCCATTCCCCGTTTTTTTTTTACGGACTAAATGAATTGGTGAAGCCCAAGGGCTATTGGAAGGCCTACAAATGCCTAGCTCTACAAGGCGCTTGAATTCCGCTTTTGCCGCTGCCAGTTTATCAGGCGCCAAACGTCGAAGATGTTCTGCGACGGGAGGACCAGTAGTCAGAATGTGGTGTTCCACATCGCGAATTCCGGAAGGAACTAATTGACTAACTCTCGTAATTTCTGGAAATTCCAGAAGGATGCTTGCGTATGCAGAGTCACGGTTAACTGGAGAGATTCTAATAACCGGAACGGAACATATTTTGCCTGTAGAAAAGAGCTTGGTGCTCGTATCAATAAGTCGGCGCTTGTGTAAATCTAGCAGGAGTTGGTAATGTTTAAAACAATCCGCACCGATGATCGCATCGAGGTACCGCGGCGATGCAAAAATTCCATGTGATGGGTCGTCGAAGATCAAGATTTAACGTAAGGCGACGTTTGCCGTAAGTGTTTATAAAGGAATTATTACCCGCAAATAATTTAAGATCCAACGGGTTTTTTTCTATCGGAAAGCGACGCAGGAAGAAGCGATATTTCCGCGCTTGTGTCAATAAGAAATTGACGACTTGTAACGCGATCATAAACATTGAGACGGTTTTCGTTTGCCCCGTCTCCTGCGACCGTCTCCATGCCAGGAGAGGGCTTTAGTTTTCCGGCTTTTCCGTTTATCTTGCCACGTACATGGCTTGCGACGGATGTCGTTTTCGCACCGTATTTCTTATGAATAAAACAAAGGCCTGACTTTTTTGTGTCTGACGCACGCGCGGGAGAACGACCTCGAGACGAAGATCGGTTACGCCGCGACTTGAAAATTTCTTTATTAAGGGCCGCGAGCTATTTCATTATCAGTTTTAATTGTTTTTCTACGCCGGACGAAGGTGTGGTGTTCTCCGTTTTATCATTAACTGAAGCGACCAATGGTGCTATTGACGTACTAGGACTACTAGTTTCTGAAATTCTATCAGCGATTTCCACAAGCTTTTGCAAGTCTGGCTCATTAATCGCGGCTAAAATCGCTTTATGAGAATCAGGCAATGAATAAAGATTTGAGAACCGCTGGACTGCACTGTCCATTATTAAGATTTTTCATGTGATTCAGAAGATGTGACGGCTTCTGATCACCAAGTATTTGGCCTTTAAGGAGGCTGCGCAAACGAGATTTGGACGACGTTGCATACACCGAGAGGATACGCTCTTTGAGGCGCTCAAATAAATTGTCGGGCGACGGTTCTGTCTTTAGCAAATCGGCAATATGTGCAACAACTTCGGTGCTTACACCGGTTAATAAATAATCCGCTTCCGGTCCGATCTACAGTAATTCCTGCCACGCGTAAGGATGTTTCGACTTATAAAAACCATGTTTCCGGCTCGCTCTTCCAAAATGGCGGAATTTTGGGAACGCGATATGTTTCCACTCGCGGCGGATCAGACATGGCGATAAAAATGGCACTTAGGACGCCGAGAACGAATGTGACGCCAAACGCGAATTGGCAAAAGAGCACTACGATGGCACAACACAATGAGCGCAATGATGTATTACGCGGAAGCGTGGATATGACAGGGAGCATTATCATAAAGCCCGCACGAAATTGCGTTGAAAATGCTGGTTAGGTACAAACGTAAATGACAGAGACGTTGCTAGGCGCTATTTTCACGGGGCGGTTACCCACAAGACACGCGTGACTGTTAGTCGACTGGTAGCCGACTTTTCTCAGTTGATTTAAAGGCGACTTTCAACAGTCGACTATAACTCGACAGCAATTGACTATTTGTTGACTATTTGTCGATTTTTGAAAGTCGACAAGTGGTTAGTAAATAGTTGACTGAAATATGACTCAAAGTCGACGAAAACTTTGTTCTTTTTATGACAAAAGATCTTATATTCTTTAAGTTATTTATATCTTTTCGACAAAACGAAAAGATATAAATTATAGATATATTTTATCTTGCCGAAAAGACAATTAACATAAAAAGAAATCTTAGTTTTAATTTGCTTGCAGCTCGTTAGCGTCCCTTACGGAAATAAACTATTGGAAAGCCAATAATCACTATTGACTTACAATAGTGATTATTCATTCTTTAATAGTGATTATGTAGCATCTAATAATTGGGTTATTCGCAATAATCATTTCCTAATAGTTTTTGAATGAGTGATTATTGATTTCATAATGAGATTATTTGCAATAATCATTCCTCAATAGTTCTTTTATGAAATGATTATTGATTTTATAAACAGGTTATTTGCAATAATCACCAGCACACTACTTTTAATAGTTATTATTAGGAGTACAAATTGAAAACCGCCGTTTTTTGTCAAAATTTGAGGATTGATTGTTGAAAAATGGTTAAATACTTATTCTTGAAAGTATTGTCCATCGCTGGCCATTACTTTCTCCCACCTTTCGGGCAGCATACGAATCCCGCGTCGAAAAAACTGCTCGTCTTTTGCGGCGAATCGACCCAGTTTTTGGCCTCTTCGTAATAATGGAAGTGCTGCTCAGCCAGGCCATGCGCCATTGATCGGAACAAGTGGTAATCTGGAGGGGCGATGTCAGGAGAATACGGCGGATGAGGTAAGACGTCCCATTTCAATGTTTCCAGATAGGTTTTAACGACCTGAGCAACATGTGGCCGAGCGTTGTCGTGCAGCAACATCACTTTTTCGTGTCTTTGCTCGTATTGTGGCCGTTTTTCCTGCAATGCGCGGCTCGAACGCATTAGTTGTGTTCGGTAGCGAGCTCCTGTGATGGTTTCACCCGGTTGTAACAGCTCATAATAAATCACGCCGAGCTGGTCCCACCAAATACACAGCATGAGCTTCGAGCCATGGATGTTTGGCTTGGCCGTCGATGTTGATGCATGGCCGCGGTAGCCCCACGATTTTTTTTGCTTTGGATTATCATAATGGATCCACTTTTCATCGCCGGTTACAATACGATGCAGAAAACCCTTCCATTTTTGCCGTTGGAGAAGCTGTTCGCACGCGAAAAAACGCCGTTCGACGTCTCTCGGCTTTAATTCGTATGGCACCCAGTGTCCATGCTTTTGGATCATTCCCATGGTTTTCAAACGATGTGAAATAGCTTGTTGAGTCACGCCCAATGAATCTGCAAGCTCCTGTTGCGTTTGAGATAAATCTTCATTCAGTAATGTTTCCAATTGTGCGTCTTCAAACTTTTTCACCTGTCCGGGACGCTCTTTGTCTTCTACGCCGCAATCATCACTTTTGAAGCGTTGGAACCATTCTCGACACGTTCTTTCATTAATGGAAGCCTCACCATAAGCTTTTACAATCATTCGACGCGCCTCAGCCGCAGATTTTTTCGAATTGAAGGCAAAAAGCAAAACTTCCCGCAAATGACGCTTATTGGGCACAAATTTCGACATTTTCGATCACAAAAAGATATATAACGCCGATAAAAATTCACAACTGCAATGATAAGGAATTGTTGCCAGATGCCCAACCTTACATTTAAAATTTTTGATCTAACGTTTGGCGCCAGCATTTACCGCTGGCGCCATCTACTGGAAAACGGCGGTTTTCAATTTGTACTCCTAATATATAAATGATTATTAATCGACTATTCATAATAAACCTAATAAGAACTGGATCGTTTTATATATGTTTATTAAATGCAAGTATCGTATAAAACAGATATAGATATGTGTCAGATATGTGTATAGGTAAAACGGTTTTTATACCTTAGTGCAATATACGTTTATAATAATCGTTCTTATTGCGTATGTACATGGTGTTCGTTTCCTTAGCTCGATTGCCTTAATTTTGAGAAACTTAGAGCCTTTCCGCGGTGTCAGTGGTCGGAGTAGGCGAACAGAACAAGAAAATTCTCGGTTTGGAAATCACAGTTTCGTTTAATGCGCATTCGATTCTCTCGCGACGAATACAAAAGCGGGTAGGCGCGCGCTCCCCAAGCCGGCAAGCCGGGCGTCTCCCTTACCCCTGCCGGCCGAATCCCCGCTTCAGCTGCTCGATCCACTGGGCAACGGGAACTCGGCCGGCAGGTACAGCCATCTAGTCAAGATTTACAGTGTAGGCAATAAGAATGCGAACATTCCGTCCGCCTCGTCAAGTTGACGAAACGGACGCAATGCTCGAAGGACCTGCCGGTGGAACTCCGTGAAGCGGCAGTCCCGCCTATCGATTAAGTATTAGTCGGCGACGTCCTCGACGTAGTCCTGCGCGGGACGTGGATCCTCCGTCGCCTCAGGGCGTAACAGGCACAGTTTGGTGACCGGGCGCGTCAGCGTGGAGGAGGCTGTCCTTACGATGATCACTCGTACAAGTCCATCCGGTCCCAGGCTCACCGCTGTGACACGTCCCAGGGGCTCCTTAGCCGGGGGCAACAATTCGTCTTTAATCAGAACAAGGTCTCCGATGGCAAAGTTGCGTCAGCCAGTGTGCCATTTGGTTGTCTGCTGCAGATGATGGAGATACTCCTTGGCCCATCTCTGCCAAAAATGAGTCCGTAAAGCTTAAACCAACCGCCAACGATTTAACAAGCTGGATGCAGCTTCGGGTGGAGTCAGCTCGTGCAGGTTGGTAAGCGGGTCGCCAACCAAAAAATGCCCCGGCGTAACAGCCGCGAGATCCTGTGGATTGGAACTCAGCGGGCTTAGTGGCCTCGAATTGAGGCAAGCCTCAATTTGGCACAGCAAAGTGGCCAGCTCTTCAAAAGTAAGGGCCTGATCCCCTATGAGGCAACGTAGATGGTACTTGGTGGAGCGCACGCCAGCCTCCCACAGACCGCCAAAGTGGGGGGCGCGAGGATCAATAAATGTCCAGTTCGTCCCGTCATTCGTGAGACAGGCACCGACCTTGCGATAAAATTTTGAGGCCTTACGGAACATCCCTCTCAGTTCCGCATCCGCGCCATGGAAGTTGGTGCCGTTGTCGCTGAGGAGCGAGGTACATCGACCTCGTCGACAGATAAAGCGGCGGAAAGCCGCAATAAATGCATGGGTTGTAAGATCCGTTACCACCTCCAAGTGGATAGCCTTCGTGACAAGGCAAATAAAAAGGCATATGTAGCCCTTTGTTGCCTTGTGACCTCGCCCCTTGGAGGTTCGTATACGAAGTGGTCCAGCATAATCCACGCCAGACGAGAGGAAAGGACGCGACGGACGCACTCTCTCCATCGGTAACTGCCCCATGCGCTATTGACCTGTTACGGCTCTATAGCGCGCACAGCGTACGTACTGCCGTGCGATCATCCGGATTCTCGAGGTGCCGCCCAAGATACAGAAGTGGCGCATCAAGTAGCCTCTCATCAGCTGAGGGCCTCCATGAAGGGTGGCCAAATGAGCGCGACTGATCACCAGCATCGTGAAATGTCCGGACCTTGGGAGAAGTAACGGATGCCGCTCCGTCTATTAGAGCTGCTTGAAGCCTTCCTCCCACGCGCAGCAGCCCCGTCTCATCAAGGACAGGGTGAAGGCCGCGCAATGGAGAGCGACGCGCTACAGGGCGGTCGCCTCTCAGTAAGCTCACTCTCGAACGCCCGTTCCTGGACTATTCTCACCAATGCACAGCGGCTTAAGTGCAGCTCGTCAGCAGTGAGATAACCATTTCGGGAAGATTTTCGTCCTGACGCATGGTGATAGAATCTAAAACAATAAGCAGTTACTCGAAGCTCAGTTAGAGATAAAAATCTCTCCACAAAGGTCTTCTCCGGGAGAGTGTGAGCCTCGTGTACAGCTACCCGCCGTTCTTTGTCACGGAAGGCAGCGCCGACGGGCTCGTCTTGGACGGGCCAGCTGTTACGGGGCTGGCTGAGCCAGGGCGGCCCATGCCACCACAAGGTCATAGCCAGCAATTCCACTGGGCAGACGCCTCTCGTCGCGGCATCCGCTGGATTGAGCGACGTTGGGATGTAGTTCCATTGCTCGATCGGCAGAAGGCTCTGAACTTTAGCCACTCGGTTGGCTACAAATGGCTTCCACCTTGAAGCGTGGGATTTCAGCCAGCTGAGGACCACTTGCACGTCTGTCCAGGCATAGATCGACGTTACCGAGAGACTGAGATCCCCGGCGATACGAGCGAGTAGTCTCGCCAGCAGTAGAGCCCGGCACAACTCAAGGCGTAGGATGCTCTGAGTTTTTATCGGGGTGACCTTAGTTCGCGCCACCAATAGGTGTGTCGCAACTTCGCCCGACTTCTGTACTGCTCGCAAATAGATGGCAGCGGCATAGGCTCGCTCCGAAGCATCGGAAAACATGAAGTTCGAGGGTGACCGTGTCTGAGCCGCGCTTGACCCAACGAGGCAAGCGCACGTCCTCCAATTGTTGCAGAGACGCTCGGAAGGTCTGCCACGACTGTGTCAGCTCCGTGGGCAGTGGATCATCCCAGCCACATCCGGTCAGCCATAAGTCCTGAAGAAAAATCTTGGCAAACACGAGGACCGCCCATCCAAGAGGGTCAAAGAGCTTGGCCGAAAGTGCTCCTCATTTGGTCATGGCCAATGGTACCTCAGAGCGTGAGTCCTCAAGCGGTGACACTCTCAAGGCGAGAGTGTTCTAGATGACGCTCAGGGCGCCCACCGCCTCTTCAGTAGAAAACAATTTCTCCTCTTGATCCGAGCGAGGGCACAGATCCCTCCAATTGGAGGCCCACTTGCTCAAGACGAACCCCCCTGCGCGCAAGAGCGCAGCCAGTTGCTCCTGGACGTCCCTGGCCTCATCAGGAGAGTCACCACCTGCAAGAATGTCATCCACATAGGAGTGGCGACCGAGAGCTTCCGATCCCTTCGGAAACCGGGATGATTCGTCCTGAGCCAGCTGCCGTAGTGTCCGCAAGGCCAAGAATGGCGCCGAAACCGTCCCATAGGTGACGGTGGTAAGACGATAATCGCGGACTTCTTCAGACGGGTCCGCCCGCCATAAGATACGCTGGAGGTCAGCGTCATCTGGATGGATTCGGATCTGCCGAAACATCTTAACGATGTCGGCCATGAATCCGACGCGGAAAAGTCGCCATCTCGTCAAGACGGTCCACAGATCCGACTGAAGACGTGGCCCTGGCAGGAGTGCGTCGTTTAACAAATAGCCCGACGTAGTGCAAAACGACCCGTTAAAAACAACCCGAATCTTATTGGAAGAGTCTCCCGTCTTAAATGCCGCGTGGTGCGGCAGATAATACGACTCCCGTGCGGTGAGAGCTTCAGGACTTATCAAGTTTATGTGGCCAAGTGCTCGACCATAAAGTTGGCGTAGCGTTTACGGAGCTCCGTTTTCGTGCCTAGTCTGCGCTCGGAATTCAAAAATATGGTCATCACAGCTCGCCGAGTTTGACTTCTCCTTCTCTTCTTCTTGGTAGGCGGACGATGTAGCATCCGTCTAGATCTCTAGAATGCGTCTCGCGAAATTGTTGCTCCGCCCAAATCTCGTCAGGAGTCGGAGGCGACTGAGAGCTGACCTCTGTGTATTAAAAAATCACGCCGCCAAGCGCGATGCGACCAAGATCGCCACAGCTCCAACGATAGCGGCCACGCGGTTCGTACAATGATCGCGAATCACTGGCGAACTCACGTTGCTCCGTAACTTTAAGGATCGGAAAGATCCGGCTCGAAGGACCAAATGTTCGTTTCTTCAACTTGGTTGCCTTAATTTTAAGAAACTTAGAGCCTTTCCACGGTGTCAGTGGTCGGAGTAGGCGAACAGAAAAAAAAAACTCTCGGTTTGGAAATCACAGTTTCGTTTAATGCGCACTCGATTCTCTCGCAACGAATACAAAAGCGGGTAGGCGCGCGCTCCCCAAGCCGGTAAGCCGCGCGTCTCCCTTACCCCTGCCAGCCGAATCCCCGCTCCAGCTGCTCAATCCACCGGGCAACGGGAACTCGGCCAGGTACAGCCATCTAGTCTAGATTTACAGTGTAGGCAATAAGAATGCGAACATTTCGTCCGCCTCGTCAAGTTGACGAAACAGACGCAATGCTCGAAGGATCCTGCCGGCGAAACTCCGTGAAGCGGCAGTCCCGCCTATCGATTAAGTATTAGTCGGCGGGAGCCTTGGCGACGTCCTCGGCATAGTCCTACGCGGGACGAGCAAGAGCACACGGCGGGACAGATGACGCGTTGTTGTTTGAATTTGCACGGCGCGACGGTCTGAATTCGCCGCACCTCGTGTACACAGATTGCAAAAAACAAATGTGTTATTTTAGCTAAAACGTCTTCTTACACATTTGATAAATAACACATTTGATTTTTGGAACGTATGTACACGCGCTGCGGTAAATTCAGATCGTCGCGCCGTGCAAATTCAAACAACGACGCGTCATCTGTCCCGCCGCGCGCTCTTGCCTACGAGCTAGACGCGATGGCGCGGCGTCACCACATATTGGCTCATACGTTTTATTTTATAATTTGATAATTATAGCGAATATCGCAAAATGGTATAAGACTTTTTTGTCACTTTTTATCTCCTTTAAGTTGTCAAAGCGGTAAGTTCCCTAGTTCCCGGACACCCTGTATAATACAAAACGTATTTTATAGGTTGAAAAATGGTTTATAAAATGCGAGAAATGTTTATAACAATTTTTATAGTATAAAAATACTATAAAATACAATTATACAGTAATTAAATAAACATTTCTTAAATACGTTTATGATTTGTAAAAGTTGTCCCTTTAAATAACCTATCAAAAATAAAATTTAATATCCAGGTATAATATACTTTTTAAATATGTTAATAAAAGTTTAAACGTAAATTAGATTTATATGTTTTCATTGCAGCAATATTTAAACGATTAATATACGTATTTTATACACATTCGGTATAGCTAATTAAAGGTTTATTGAAAACCTTATTTATGAAATGAAAAACATTTATAAATCATTTCAGAAATATCGAATATGGTTAAAATCCAAGACATTCAATTATTAATAGTTATTTTACACGTAAAAACATATTACGGTGCTCTCAAAAATCGAGCGATTTGCTTTGGTTTTGAGTCTCAAACATAGACTTTGTACTATGTCTATGGTCTCAAAGCTTTTTCGCGACGCCAGTCTTTGCGGCTTGCGCGGCTTCCACTAGGTGGCCACGCCGCAGAGGATTTTCTCATGAGTCGAGTGCGGTCACAAGCATTATATCTAGGCGCCACCGCGATTGTTTTTCTAAATCGCACTTCGGTGAAACTTTTGGGAATTAATTGTAATAACCTTGAGACAAAATTTGCTCTTGTTCTTTTCAAATGTGATGTGTATGTGGTTCGCTGTTCCACATAAAATTTTATGACCGGAAGCATCGCGAAAAACACACGCAATGTCTTGCATTTAATATGCCCACTATGAATGCAACGATGTAGTGATGTTGCAATGCGATCACTTCGCGTGCGGGTTGATTTAAAATGCCGGCTACAGGAGACGCGCTGTCGCACGCCTGATATGAAAAATGAGACAGTACGTTACAGTACGAATGTCTGGCTGTTTGTAAAGGTCTACAATGAGTCGCTAAACCGGGTGAGGCTCGCCGATGAACAGGAAACAACCTCGCTGGGGACGATTTCCCGGTGGACGAGCTGCCTCTGCATCGAAGTAGCAGGAATGATCTCAGCCAATGGCGCGTCGTTTCTTACGATCTCGCCGAATGGTGAGGGACGCCTGTTACCAAGGAAGATTTCGAAGATCTTGCCGTCCGCGACAAGCTATGACGGCTGCAATGAGCTGCGATGGGCTGTAGTAAGCCACGATGAGCTGCTGAATTGAATGAGACCAGACGATGAGTTGGGAACGACCTTGCCAGGGAAGAAAATCCGTTGCACAGGACGTTCGTAGAAACACTATGGCGGTAACGGCCTCATCAAATAGAGAATCGTCTCTGATGGCCTCGCCCAATGGCGTGCCGCATAAATGGTTATGCTGGCCGGCGCGTGGTCTTGAAAAATGGCACAAAAGTCTTAACCGGACTACTAATTATTTGTCACCATCATGCACAGGTCGCAATTTCATCTGAAACAGACGAAAAGCCGTCGCGTATCTCCCGCCTCTGTGAGGAAGGCACTCAACGGACCTCGCGAGAATGTTCTCTTTCACGCACTACGCGAACGCTAACATCACGTCGGGGTCACCAATTGTGGGGACTAGCCACAATAATTTTAATATTTGTTAAGGCATTTGCTTAATGAGTACGTTGATTGTTAAATAACAACACAAGTTTATTAATGAGAACCAAAATATATAATGACGCAACTTAACACTACTTAACGCGAAGACGCGAAGGCTCAACGAGAGCTGAAGAGAGAGAGTGTGTGTAACCACGACTAACTCAGACAAGTGAGCGACGGCGTAAGCAGGCAACGAACGTGCCTGGCTTCCCTAGACTCTAACTCACTAGGCGGATAGAGGGGAAACCAACCAGTCGCCATACTAGTAGTCAGTACTAACGCATTTGGTACTCTTTTTCTTAGTTTTGATTTTTCTCGATGACATTCAGTCAGCATACACAATTATTTGCGTAAACAACAATCTTTTGCTTTGTGAAAAATGGAACGCGATAAAGTGTTTTGACATGTGCTTTTGAACTATTTTAATTTGGAAAAAAGTGTAATAGAAGTTCATCGATTACTTGAAGAAGGTTATAGTGATCAAGCTCCATCGCATACAACATATAAAGAGTGATATAGACGAAAAGTAATGATTTTGATGTCTCTTTCTCGATAACGCTCGGCCACACGCTAGAAAAACCGTCAAGGAAACACTGACGCAGCTTGAATGAGAAACTCTTCCTCGTCCAGTGTACTTACCAGATATAGTGTCTTCTGATTACCACTTGTTCAAATCGATGCAGCATGGCTTGAATGGTACACGCTTCCGAAATGTTGAAGAAGTGCGAGAATGGATAGACGAATGGATTGTTTCGAAACCGACATTGTTTTATCGAGATGGTATCGCCCAGTTGGCAGAAAGATGGAAAAAAGTTGTAGAAAGTGATGGAAAATACTTTTATTAAAATAATTTGTACAAATTTTTTCCAATAAATGTTTTTTCTCGCCCTTTTTTGGGTGAAAACTAAATTAAGGTTCTAATACATCTTGTCACACATAATTCTAATGCTTGCGTATATCTTTATAATTTGTTGTACCATAATCATCACTGACTGTATCATTTGATTCACGACCTTTAAATGTCATCATGATTTGTGGTCCTTTCAAAATATGATACATTAATGCCCAATTCATCTTCATCGGTAATAAGCTAATAAATAACAATATTAAGTGAAATATTTATGTATATGTTTAAACAATTATATATATATATATATATATACAGGGTGTTTCAGACCACCCGTACACCCCTTTTCTCTTCGCAGGATTAGGACCAATCAAAAATATGTTCAGACGAAAGTTGTAGGGTTTCAAAAGATCTATTCAACGATCTTATCAGTTTGACCTTGGATGGCGTCGCCAAGGTCAGATCGAAATCACATTAAGTTTTTTAAATGAAACACCCTATTTGATTCCAGAATCTAATAGCTGGTGTCAAGACCTTTCCAAAACACTACAAGAAAGTTTATTTTCGTTGACTACTTTCCGAGTTGTGCGGCTTGAAAGTTACACTACCGCCAACACCATGTAAATAACAATATAAAATCACGCGTTACGCAGAAAGCCGTGCAGCCGACACAAAGAAAGTAAACACGCGAGCCGGGCCAACAAAAACAGATCATGAAAAACCGTGAAAGTTAGCTGTCGCGACCGTAGATAGTCACATACATATGTATGTCATAATATTATGTAATTACATTATTACTTTAACGGTAGCACACGAGCAATAACGAGCGCGGCTTTCTGCGTAACGATGTCTAACTCGTGATTTTATACATATTGTTATTTGCATAGGATGTAGTAGAGATGTATTCACCACAACGCTATTGTGACTCAACTCAACACGAGTGACAATAACTCTCTCAAACTTGTCACCTACGCCTTCAATAACCGTCATATTAGTATCAATCGCGCAACAAAAATCCGACCCTCTTTATTAGTCTAGGTTTATTTAGCCATGTCCTATTCCAATGAAGAAGCATATGATATGCTGCTAATTTTAGGTGAGTGTCGAGGTACATTCATTGCAGCGGAAAGATTGTGGCGGGAACGTTATCCTGATCGGACTCCTCACTCGCGAAATGTTTTTTCACGTTTGGCTAAACGAATCAAAATTAAAGATGTCGTTCAGCCTCAACATAACAAAGGTACACAAATTCGTCGTCCGATTATGGATGAAAGAACAGTGGAAATTCTTGCATCGACAGAATTGAACCCTTATGATTCTTTAAGACGACGAGAACAAGATTCTGGTGTTAGTAAAATCAGTGTTTGGCGCATTCTAAAAAATAACAAATTTTACCCTTACAGAATGTCTGTTCATCAAGCGTTGAATTATAACGATATTAGACAGAGACTTGTATTTTGCAACTTTATAAGACAGCAACCACTTGATTTCCACTTGAAAATTTTATTTTCTGACGAATGTACACTTAAAAGTGATGGATCTGTTAATACTTGGAACTCTCGTTATTGGGCACAAAATAATCCTCACTGGTTGAGAGAAGTAGATCATCAAACCATTTGGAAAGTCAATGTTTGATGTGGAATTATTGGAAGTCAAATCATAGGTCCTGTTTTCTTTGACGAAAATCTAAACGGTGATAGATATTCCGCCTTGATAATGACAGATCTTCCTGTCTTACTAGAAAATATTCCTCTGCAATTGCGCCTGAACATGTGGTTCCAACAAGATGCATGTCCGTCTCATACATCGAGAGTTGCTCGTGCGGCATTAAATACTATGTTCCCCGACAAGTGGATAGGCAAATACGGTCCAATCAATTATCCACCCCGATCACCAGATCTCACCGTCCTTGATTATTATTTCTGGGGAAGGATAAAAAACTTGGTCTATCATGAACGTCCGACTACGAGGGATAATATGATTCGTAGAATAAGTGAAGCAATTCGATCCTTACGTGCCGAGGAAATTCTTCGAGCAACCAATGATTTTCAAAATAGAGTTGATGCTTGCATCGCAGAGAATGGTGCTCACTTTGAACATTTAGTCGCTTAACAAAACATACACTCATTCATTCCCGAACGTGAGAGGCAAGGGGACTCACGTGAATCAAGCACCCCAAACGTGAGAGGCAAGGGGACTCACGTGAATCAAGCACCCCAAACGTGAGAGGCAAGGGGACTCACGTGAATCAAGCACCCCAAACGTGAGAGGCAAGGGGACTCACGTGAATCAAGCATCCCAAACGTGAGAGGCAAGGGGACTCACGTGAATCAAGCACCCCAAACGTGAGAGGCAAGAGGACTCACGTGAATCAAGCACCCCAATGGGATGAAATTCTCGTCACGTCCACGTCGTTCATTCTGGATAATGCTAAGCACGGGAAAATGCATACAGTCAATCTGGACATGATTGATCATCAAACATAATCAATCCAGTTAATAAACAAAAGCAGAGTACATAAAACTTTGACTCCCCTTTTCCTCCCCCATACACATACGCATGCACGTATGCACACACCCACACACAAGATTAAATCCGACTAAGTAACCACCACATGGTACATCTTGAGTAATGCTGATGCTGGCGGTAGTGTAACTTTCAAGCCGCACAACTCGGAAAGTAGTCAACGAAAATAAACATTCTTATAGTGTTTTGGAAAGGTCTTGACACCAGCTATTAGATTCTGGAATCAAAAATAGGGTGTTCCATTTAAAAAACTTAATGTGATTTCGATCTGACCTTGGCGACGCCATCCAAGGTCAAACTGATAAGATCATTGAATAGATCTTTTGAAACCCTACAACTTTCGTCTGAACATATTTTTGATTGGTCCTAATCCTGCGAAGAGAAAAGGGGTGTACGGGTGGTCTGAAACACCCTGTATATATATATATATATATATATATATATATATATATATATATATATATATTTTATTATTATCAAATTTACCTTTTAAACGGCAGTAAATATCTTAAGATGTGGGGTAATATTATCAATGACTCATTCACTAATACACCTGCAATCACTTCTTCGGCAACATATTCCGGTTCAAGCATGGGCATCAATCTGTTTGGAATATAACAGTAAAATACAGTATATAAATAATTTTCTGTAACTTTCTATGATTTTCCTTCTAGCAATTTTATATATGCTTTAAATAATTTTTAATAAAATTTTAATAATATTTAATAACATTTTTATTAAATTTTACATTTATTTTGGAATTTTTTAATCTAGCTGTGATTTCATTTTTTATCAAAAATTTATTAATCTTAATAAGTATCATTAATTCGTTATTACAGAATATCTACGCTTTTTCGTGGCAATTTCAAAAATATCTATTATAATTTCAATAAAATTTCTTTATTTTTTTACTAATTAATTGAGAAGTGGTGTCGGATAGGTGTAGAATAGTGAAATACCATGATATATAATTCTCGTTGAATTCTAAGAGTAACAACATTAAAATTACTTTGCTATAATCTACTTAAACTTATTAGATTTAAGGTTAAGAAACATTAAAGTTTACTGCATTTTTATAAAAGCTGAATTTCAATCTTAATAAAAGCTGAATTTCAGTTTTGTTTGTAATAAAGACTTATAGATATATACTCTTTATGTAATTTGTATATTAAATATTAATTTTCTTATTTTAATCTAGTTTGAAGACCTTGAATGTGGTTTTCAAATAATACAAATGTCAATGTCAAAAAGATGTCATGTTTTTAAATCCAAATTTTCTAGAAAAAAAAACGAAAAAAGCTTTTTCTAATTACTTGAATCAGCGTTACCAAAATTTGCATAAACACTTTATTGATGACTGTAATTATCAGTAGACGTAACCAATTTTGAAGTTTATTCTTCTAGCTAGATTAAATTTGGTTAGACATGATTCCTTTTTGAAATTAATGATGTAAATTCATAAAGTGTTGTCCTTGGTAAAAAACATTTAAAATTTCCAACAGAGTGGCATATTTTCTTTACTGTATTAAAAAAACTGAAAATCAATACTGAAATTAATTAGCAAAAATTACAGAAAACGCAAATTATATTATATGATATTGTGAACTTTCAAAAAATGATTGGTGAATTTAGAAAGTAGAATGCCAAGAATCAAAAATCTTCCTTGGGTCGTTTTTTTTATTAAGTAAATAACATTTTTTCCAAACTCATGAAACCATTTCAAGATTATTTATTCCCTTTTCCAATACAGAATATGACAAGTTTTCGTAGCTAGCAATGAACGAGCAAGCAGAATAAGAAAATACAAAAAACCTCATTTCGAAAAAAATGGGACGCAATATCGTTTTGAAATTAATATATTCAATTGAATTTAACATATGACGTAGTATATGTACGATCCTACATAGAAATTTATACAGGGTGTTTCAAAATTACCTAACACTAAATACGCTACGAGATTCCTTACATAAAAATAAGTAATATAAGTCCTTAGAAGAAAAGTCGAGACATTAATAGTTTTTGAAAAATGAGTTGTTGAAGTTGAGCAATTACGGAGCGGAACCATCGGACGCTCAGGCATAGCGCGCGACGTACTCGAACAGACGCGAGACGCGCCTGCGGTAATAATTCAACGAAATGTTAAATATTATTATTTTTTATTTGTTTAGTTAATACATAAAAATTGAGACATAAAAGACATAAACTAAAGACTTAAAGACTATAAATCTTGAACTAAAAAAAATAAACTGAATAATCATGATTTGTCAACGAGTGTGAATTAAAGCATATTATAATTAACTTCTGAAATTGCCTTAATTCACACTTGTTGATAAATTCATTCTATTAAAAGATTAATTACAAAAAATTGTTTGAAATTGTTAGTATGTATTTACAAAACATTGGTTGAGATTATATCGAGTTTGTTACAATAAATGCTCGAAATGATATCCTCTCGCCTCAATGCACAATCTCGCGCGGCGAATTATGTCCTTTCTGTTACGAGACAACATGTCCGGAGTGACAAGTGCGAATGCATCAAACAGTTTGTGCATTAATTCATCTTGCATATGTACAGGTGTTTGGTACACTTGTTCTTTTATGAAACCCCACAAAAAGAAATCCAGAGGTGTTAAATCCGGCAAGCGCACAGACCAAAGCGACCTATCCAACGATTCGGATAATTTTCGTTCATGAACTCCAATACTATGCGGTTTTAATGAGGTGGTGCTCCATCATGTTGGCATATCATTTGCCTTTGAGTTTCTAAAGAAACATTTTCTAGCAACGGCGGCAGATCATTTTGAAGAAATTCCAAATAATTGTCTCCTCTCATGGCTAGAATAAAAGGACCGATCTACAAACACGCAAGTTTGTTTTATTCTTTTCGAATTTTAAATTGTAATTATAACTTATAATATATGTTAAAAAAAATAAGTATTAGTCCGGATATTTATCGAAATTTTAATTAATTTCTTTACGGTTAATAACAACAATACTTTTACGGCGTATCAAACAAATGTCAATGCGTTTTTTTTATAAAATTTATAATAATATTGAAAACGTTAAAACTGAGAATGTTAGAATAATACTTTTATTTTAAAATAAAAATTAATACATTTTAAAAATTAATGAATTATTTATTTTATTCTGGATTTTATTGAAACGTTTATAGATATTAATACTTACTAATTGATCTCCTATGATTCCAGCCCAAACATTAATGGTTCATCGATATTGCGAACTTATCGTCCATTTTGCATGGAGGTTTTCTTGCACGTATTGATGATAATTGTGGCAATTAAACATTCCCATTTTTGTGAATAAACTTTCGTCAGTCCACAAAATATGATCCAAATAACTCTGATTTAACTCATAACTGCGTAACAATCTTTGGATATAGCGACAGCGAGATTTGTAATCTTTATTCTCTAATTGTTGTACAGATGTAAAATGATAATTGTGATAATTTTTTTCTTGCAAGACTCGATAAACAGCGATTTGTAATAAATAATCGTGCGATGACACACGTACTTGTAGAAGAGTCATCTTGCACTGCATCGAGTACATTTTCTGCGAACTCTGCTGTTCTTGTGGTACGCGGACGATCAGCATTTAAATGATTGGGAAGCACACATCCCGTTTCTCGTAACCGCATGAAAGCATTGCGTATTGTATTCCTATTTAGATGTCTGCAATTAGGATAACAAATTGCATATTGTTCGGCAGCTAATGCTGCCTATTCTCCACATTCTCCAAATATACTAACCATATCATAATATTCTCGAGTCGAATATGCCATAATAAAATATGTAATATTTTAAAGGTAATATTATAACACTGTCAGGAATATCTCAATATTAACCAAATAACTGTATGTACATTCACAAGAATGCTTTAATACGCATGAATTTGTCAACGAGTGTGAATTAAGGCATAATTTCAGAAGTTAATTATAATATGCCTTAATTCACATTCGTTGACAAATCATGATTATTCAGTTTATTTTTTTAGTTCAAGTCTTATAGTCTTTAAGTCTTTAGTTTATGTCTTTTATGTCTTTAATTTTATGTATTAACTAATAAACAAATAAAAAATAATAATATTAAATATTTCGTTGAATTATTATCGCAGGCGCGTCTCGCATCTGTCGAGTACGCAGCGCGCCGTGTTTGAGCGCCTGATGGTTCCGCTCCGTAATTGGTCAACTTCATCAGCTCACCACTCAAAAACTATTGATGTTTCGACTTTTTTTCTAAGGACTTTTATTACTTACTTTTATGTAAGGAATCTCGTAGCGTATTTAGTGTTAGGTAATTTTAAAACGCCTTGTATTAATTATTATCTAGAGGCGCGGTCGCGACTCGCGCCTATGTAGGAAAAGCGAGTCGCAGACCGACCCTCTTTTACGCGAGTCAGCGAGTTCCAAGCACGCAAGATTATCAGATTTCAGTAATGGCTGAACCGATCAAGTTCTGAGTAGTCTCAAACGATAGCTTAGCCCCGACTTGTATAATAAAAGTGTTTCTATTTTTTCTCTCCGTGCCCTACGAGCGGAGATATCGCGACGCAAAGTCTAAATATTCTACATTTCATTTAAGAAACGTCGTCGTCGCCCTCAGGAATTCTCCCTTTCATATTTTCGACACGAGTAGCGCTGGCATACATCAATCAGCCGTATGCGACTTGTGGTGTACTTGTGGTGTAGTACTTCTTGTCATCTTGTCATCATCATCATATCCGTCGTGACAGGTTCTTTAACCTGATCTTTATTCATCAGTCATTATTAACAATAATCTTGGTAAAAGTCTCTGATTAGCTTTGTTTTATTCTTTTTTATTGTGAATTTATATATTTTATTATAATTTATTGCAGACATAAAGATTGCATTGAACATTGAGCTACAAAATAAATTATAATCAGAAATATTTAAATAGTCCGTCAGTGGAGGAGACAGACATTGCGCTGCAAATAGATAATAATATATCATTACAAGAACACGATGCCGATACTGAAAAAAATATAATATAACAATTGTCAACTTTGAACAATCCGTTTTTCATGAAAGCTATGGAAGAGTACATGTCATGTGAATTATATAAAAACGATACGGTGGATGCTCGTATGCATAATACTCATAATTCTAAAGCAAGATCACGTACATAATTTAATCGTATATATATATATATATATATATATATATATATATATATATATATATACATATGTATATAAAACTAAGTGGTATTTACCTTTCGAAAGAAAAGGTAAAGAAAGGCGCCTATGTGTGTGCGCGCACCTAAAAATCTTTATTTTTTCAACCCAAATAATATGTATTAATTAATATTTTCTACAAAATCTCTTATTCCAACCTAAGTGGTATTTACTTAAAATAAATATCTTGAAATTGTGCAATCTAATAAACATGATATACGTCTAATAAACATGATATACGTTTATTCAAAAAAATGCGTGAAATCTTTTAAAGTGCGCCTATTATGAAGAGAATATACTTTTTCTACAAAATCTATGGTAGTATTTGTATTTTTTTGAAAAATATTCCTATTCTAACCCAACTGGTAGTATCTTTAATTTTTATACAAAACCCACGTGGTACTATATCTTCTCTGTATTGTCATTGAAAAATTTTCCTATTGTAGAAATTCAAGTGATAGCATCTTTAATTCTCATTGAAAAATTTTATTTCAACTCAAATGGTATTTCAACATTTAATTTCAAAGAATTAAAGAGGAAACAATACAAAATGAGAAAATTTTATTGAAATAAAAAATTTTTAATGTACAAAAACATGGCTCTGCTAGATAGGAAAAGCAGAAAAGACATAAGAAAGAATGCAATAAATGTAACACTTGTAAAATATGCATTATAAAAGCAATTTATGAAATAAGGTTTAGTTTCATTAACATTTAAGTAACATCGTAAGTCAAATTAAGATACCACCACTTGGATCTTAAAAAAATAAAGATGAAAAAACTCTTTATTTCAATAAAATGTTCTCATTTCTGTTAACATATAAATTATTTAGGTTAAAATAGATTACAAAATTTTAATATGTTATTTATTTTTAATTAAATACTTGGGTTAGAAGATTTTTCAATAACAATACAGAGAAGTAGTAGAAGAAGATAGTAGCAATTAGGTTTTGTATAGAAATTATTCAATTTTTCTCATTGCTTTTTCTATATGTGTATATACAGGAAAGGATTATGGGTCATATTCATTATGATCGCTCTTGCTAATTTATGACCGCATTGTAAACGTTGCATAATACTTACTGGTGCAATAAAAAAAAAATTTTTTTAATATGTTTTATAAAATGTTCATAAAATCTTGTTTTATGGCACTTATTAGTGTATAGGATCTACGAAAAATTATTAATTTTTGATGTTTTATTGAAAGTACTTTCTATGATATTAGTTGTTAGTATGCCACGATTTTTCCTATTTTATAAATGCATTCCTTTTTTTCTCTTCAGTAAATTATAAATTACGTTCGTATATACGGAAAAAGACGTATACACGGAAAAAAAATTCTTCACCGGGGCAGCTAATTGTGGTTTGCTAAAACTGTATTACTGCATCAAAAAATTTTGTCACTACTACCTTGGTACTACAATTTCTTAGTAAAGTATATTTATATTTGTGTGCGATGATCACGTCGATTATAAACTCTGATATTCTAGCTAATAGACGAACCTAAACACAACAAATCGCTCATCAACAAGCAAATGGCAATCAATGGAATATTTGTGATGGAATATTTCTCGTAAATAAGAATCTCAAAAAATAGAATAAAAGACGTAGCCTAATGAAATTTTTTACTCTTGCTTCTTGAACAAGAAGATGTTCTCAAGCATAAAGATTCCATTCCATAAAGGAATTCTTCGAAATCAAGACCCCATAATTGAAGTCCGTGATGAAACTAAAATAAAATTAGACAATACAATTTGGATTATTTCTACTTAAAAGTTAATTCAAGGACTTGATATTTGCAATTATAACGACACCTACAATATTTTTAGAAGTATTTGTTAGAGAGATCAGTGCATTCTATGCATTTACGATGACATGTTTAATTTCATTTTGTCGTGCCACACTGTTCATTTTAACTTGGTTCTCAAAGCATATGATGCGTGACGCCTATCCTAAACTTTTTCTTGCTTGCTGCGGTTCTTCCTCTCCCGCTGCTATGTATATCTACTCTTGCGTCTTGATTTTTGTAACTGTAACGACGATTTATATTAAATGAGTTAAATACATTTACGCGAGTACTCATTTAAAGCGCTGTTCCTATTCCAACAATTTTAACCTTTAAACACGTAAGTGGGTCTGAGAAACCCCATATGAACTTTTGAACGCTTGTTATGTGAAGACAGAATGAGATAGAAGGTTCAAACCAAGACATAAAAAAAGTTTGAAATCTCCTCTTTCGATTGATATGGTTGATCAACTTTTTTGGTCAACTAGAATTCGAATGGCACGGCAGCAAAGTTTTGTTAGGGTCAATGCGACCCATGTAGTGTGTAAGTGAAACATTTTTTGTGAGTATTTTACATAAAAAAACTGGACAAAATACGTTTGAACAGATCGGTTTGTAGATGTAACTCGCAAATAATCTGTCTAAAGTTGGAATACTATAAAATGCTGTAGAAAAGGGAGTTTTTCCGAAATATATCATGAAACACTTCAATTTTCAATTTTAGACATGATTTAATCAAAAATACCTCATATTTGCTTTGTTACATAAGTACATTTTTTAATAGAAATGATATAATTTTTGAACAATGATATAAATTTTTTTTGAAAGTATGAATCTTTAGCATTAAAACGCCGTATTTGTAAGTCTTTAAACGTTTTTTGTTGCAAAGATATGATTTTTTGAAGGAAAAGTGGATTTTTGACCGATTTCTCATTTTTGCTTAATGGTTTTTCTTTTATAATTTCACAATAATTTATTTTTCGGCAATTGCGATTGTGCAGTCACACTTCTGAGATTTTAAACTTTTTTTTTTTTTAAAAGTTGTAGAAAAATATTTCTTGTAATCAAAGTTATAGCTTCTCAAAGTTGAAAAAGTTTCCCAGACTCAAAAATGTGTTTCCGTATTTTACAGGATCGGTGTGTTTAAGGGTTAATAGTATTAAAACTTATGTCTCCTGTGAAATACAGTTAATGTTACAACACGTACTGCCAAAGCTATTCATTAAAATATCTGTTGTAATTAAATTTAATTGTACTTCGAAAATTTTAGCAACCAAGCATATGTTGCAACTAAAAGGAACCTGCACTATTCTTACGGAAAATGATTCTGTAGAATTTACTAATTTTTGGATATGCTATCGTTCTCAACATTCTGAACAAATGTCTCAGTGAGCACAACTTGATCTTATAAGCCGTTTTTGCGTTGCACTTTGAAATGTCCAAATTCAACGCGTAAAAATATAGGTTTTCGACTCGGAATATGTGACTCTTGGTCAAATATACGTGTGTACGGGTGTGTTTGTAGAAATAGGAACTGTTTATTACTTCGATAGTATTTAATGACTTCACACTTGCTCTGGTGTGTAATGTGTATCTGTGTATTTTTGCGTGCGTGCGTGAGTGTGTGTGTGTGTGTGTGTGTGTGTGTGTGTGTGTGTGTGTGTGTGTGTGTGTGTGTGTGTGTGTGTGTGTGCGTGCGTGTGTGTGCGTGTCAGTAGAGATAAGAACTCGACAGTTTGTCACGTCCATAGTATTTAATGACTTCAAATTCTCTATAGTATCCCGTCTGGAACGAAATTATTGAAATGTCATATAGTATTATGGGACATTACTATTGTATATACGTATAGTTGCCAATCATTACTATTCAAGTTACTATAGAAATTGAATACTAAGTATTAGACACATGAATAGTTTTCAATAGTTCATACGGGGTGTGTGTATGTGTGTGTGTATATGTGTGTGTAAAAAAATGGTATTTCACCATCTCCTTGTTTTCATAAATAATATTTTGTTAAAAATTTCATTATATTTTTATTGAAAAAAATTTCTTCAAATTTAATGAAACGTTAAGGTCATCAAAATTTTATTAAAATTTTATTAAAATTTTTTTAGCGAAGCGTTATATCTTTACAAACCTAGGTTTCACTCCATTGAACATTCCTGTATTAATGAGATAAGGACAAACTAAAGTCATTTGAATTCCTTCATATCCATGTACCTAAAAATATATCAATAGTAATTAATCGATAAAATATAAAACTAACAAGAAAGGTCGGACCCGAAAATTCTGAAATTTTGTGTACACATAGAGGAGTTCATTTATAACACAAAAATATTTTTTGTTTGTAATCAATTTCAGTTTAAGAGGGTGAAACACTCCTTTGAAGAAAATCAGTTTTTTTTTTCTTTTGAAGCGAAACTATAAGAAATAGAGAAAAATGTTTTAAATGAAAGTTGAATGGCTCGAGGAGTACTTTATAATAGCGAGAAAGAATTAAAAAAAATTTTTTTTTATACTTTTTCCCCATCACTTATCTATGTTTTTCAAAATTTTTATTTTTTTTTATAAGCAAAATAAAGCTTATTTTATTACGAATTTGTTACGAACGGTATATGATAAAGTTATGAGGTGACATTTCCATTTTCCATAAATAATTAAAAACTACCTTATAACACATGATACGCGCACCGTCTGTGTACTAAGTCCCCCTTCGATTTTGACGAGTGTTTAATACGTTGTAGTACAGATCAAAATAAGGGACACGTATTTTGTTATGCGTGCCAAATCTATTTTTTAAGGGGTAAAAAATCTCTTTGAAAAAAATTGATTTTTTTTTTTTAAACGTTTATCATCGAAACTATAAGAAATAGAGGAAAATGTTCTGAATAAAAGTTGAATGGCTCGAAGAGTATTTTACAACAATAAATAAAAAACATTTTTGAAAATTATTTTTTATACTTTCCTCACCATTTCACATTTGTTTTTAAAATTTTCAAATATTTTAATAACAGAATTGAAGCTTATTTCTATACAAATCTAACCATATATAACAAAGGGTCTTTCCGATGTACCATTCTTGAACAGTAATAACAAACTCCGTATATATGCACGCTATACGTACCTGTTCGTGCGCCCGATTTTTCCGCGCCGTAACGGATTCGTCTCATACGTACTGCTAATCGCATATTACGCGAAAGAGCGTTAAAGACAAATCAATATAGTACAATGAATAGTAAAATACAAGTTTTTTTAATAATAATAATAGTAATAATAATTGAAATTTATAAAAAGTGTCACAAAAAATGATTATGAAAAGTGTGAAAAGAAGTATGGAGATTCTCATACAAATTTACAAAAAATAAAAATTTAATTTTAAAGGTCGGTTACAGGAGTAGCTTGAACAACACGAATATTTTCATTTTTATCTATGCACAGTTGCGTGAAGTAAAAAAAAAAACAAGATGCAACTTTTGTTTAAACATTTTCTTATACATGTCATAATTCTCGGTAATTATTTTACCGGAAAGAAAATGTACATTTTTTTTGAAGGAGTGATTTCATCTCCTAAATATATAATTGAGTAGGAGCAGAAAATAATTTTGTGAACTATTCTACTTGCACATAATATTTTTAAGTTTACTGAATTTTTGGATTGCCCAACATTCGTCAATAAAATATATTGACCATTGCAACCAACTGTTCTACAGTCAAAATTAAATAAACGATATTTTGCTAAAATAATAATTTGTCTATTCATAACTCGTTTTTAATTGTACAAAGTACATATTAGGTACATACTTTGACATCGCCAATAATATTTGACTGATTTTAGTAGTCGAGTTCAAAAAACTCGTTATTTTATTATTTCAATTATTATTACTATTATTATTAAAAAACTCTTATTTTAATATTCATTGTACTATATTGATTTGTCTTTAATGCTCTTTTGCGTAATACGCGATTAGCGATATGTATAAGACCAATCCGTTCCAGCGCGGAAAAATCAAGCGCACGAACAGATACGTATAGCGTGCATATATAAAGAGTTTGTTATTTTTCAAGAATGGTACATCGCAAAGACACTTTATATATGGTTGGATTTGTAATTTACCGACTTTCCGCGCGCGGATCAGCTCGTCGGACTCCCGGTGCAAGACCGCGAAAATGGTTCGACGCGGGAGAAAGGAAGGTCGTCGGGGCGGTTTGAATTACTCAACGCGAGATATGAGTTCGAATGCAGTTACATAGATATATTTGCTAAATGATATGTACACGTTTGAGCTATTTACATATATACAGGTGCTTATGTATAGGTGCGTCCCGGCGCTAGACTACACGGGAGCGTATCGGCGCGATCCCGTGTGGGTGCGGCACCGCGGCCTGTGTGTCGTGTTCGGCGACGCGGTAGGCGTGGCCTACGGTACGGTTCGCGGGCTAGCTGTTGTGACGCGATTATCTTGGGCGGGTCGGATTCCCGCGCGGTATGGCGGTTTCGCGACGGGATCGTCGCAGGCAGGTTGGACGCGCGACACCCTGTCAAATACCTTGACCCGAGACCCCGAACACGGCGGTCGCGGTTTTGGTGGGTGTCGCGAGGAGAGCAGGGCAGCCTCTGGGTCGCCGGGAACCGGCTCGTGGTCCTTGGTTCGCGGAGGCTGGTGTATGTGGAATGGATTTGCGTCGGAGGCGGAGTACCCTCTCGCCGCGGCCAAGCACTCTTCGACCGGGTTTCCGACTTTGGAAGCAGGATATCGCCGACGCAGCGAATCGTGATCGGGAAGCTGGTCGGTGGCAGAGTGTCGTCTCTCGTCGCGGTGGCCCTATTTATACCGAGCGACTCCGCTCGCCACCGTTATCATTCTAGGCGCTTGACGGCGGAGTCGTCGGGGTAGGGAGGATCGCGTGTCCTCCGAGAGCGCGTGTGCGCCGACTCAGCGCATGCGATGGCTCGGCGCGTTTCTTTTGGCGATGTTTGTTGCCAGGCGGTATCGCGGTCTTGGATTCTTAAAAATGGGTGCCCAAGGCACCCCCGGTTATGGCCCGGCGGCCTTTTCGGCTGATGTTTGCCGTGGCGATGTTTTATACGGGGTGCATCGTCACAGATTCATATATAAATAAACTTTAATTGTGTCATTAAAATATTTGAAAATTTTTAAAAACAAATGGGATGTGGTGGGAAAAGTATAAAAAATGTTATTTATTTATCGTTTTTTATAAATATTGTTGTAAAGTACTTTTCAAGCCATTCAATTTTTATTCAGAACATTTTTGTCTATGTCTTATAATTTCAACGGTACAAGCTTCAAAGGAAAAAAACCAATTTTTTTCAAAGAGGTGTTTTACCTTCTAAAAGTGAGAGTGATAAAAAAATACGTGTCCCTTATTTTGATCTGTACTACAACGTATTAAATGCTCGTCAAAATTGAAGGGGGACATAGCACATAGACGGGTGCGCGTACCATTCGTTATAGGGTGATTTTTAGTTATTTTTTGAAAATGGAAATGTCGCATCATAACTTTATTATATACCGTTAAATTTGTAATAAAATAAGTTTCATTTTGCTTATAAAAAAATAAAAATTTTGAAAAAATTAGTAAGTGGTGGGAAGAAGTATTAAAAAAATTTTAAAAAATTTTTTTTCGCTGTTATAAAGTAGTCTTCGAGCCATTTAACTTCTATTTAAGACATTTTTCTCTATCTTTTATAGTTTCGACGGTAAACGCTTCGAAAGAAAATAACCGATTTTCTTTAAAGGGGTGTTTCACCCCTTAAATTAAAATTGGGCACGAACAAAAAATATTTTTGTGTTATGGATGGACTCCTTTATGTGTACACAAAATTTCAGAATTCTTTGAATTTTTGGGTTCACAAACCTTCCTTGTAAATGATAATTGCACAGTAATATAAAGTGTTGAAATTAACGATATTATTCATTTTATTCGATAATTGCCATTCTTTCATACTTTGAGTTCAGTGACGAGACTCTCATGACATCCAATGGCGGCAAATTTTGTCGCGGAATAATCTGTACAATTGTAAATTCCTAAAAGTCCAGCGACGCTTGCTATCGTCACAATATGACCATGATTATTTTTCATCATATCTTTCAAGAATGACTTTGTAATCTATTTAAAAAGAAATACTAGATAAAGTACTATATACTATACAAAACAAGAGTTATGTAACAACCTTTATAAAGAAAAAACATGAAAATGTAAAGTTTTTCAATATTAATACGCACCCAATAATGTGATAAAATATTCACTTTAAAAGTTCGTTCAATTTCGCGGTCGGGCAATTCCATAAAAGTCTTCCCGTATACATATCCAGCATTATTTATTAATAGATTCACCTATGGACACAATTGTTTATTTGATAAATTTCACAATCTTTTTAATCTTAGCAATTTTATTAATTTTAAAAAATTATCTTTTCAGAAAATTTTTTAGGCGTATACATCATTAACGCATTTTTAACAAGTAGAATCCAAAATTAATGTAAAAATTATATTAGGAGTACAAATTGAAAACCGCCGTTTTCCAGTAGATGGCGCCAGCGGTAAATGCTGGCGCCAAACGTTAGATCAAAAATTTTAAATGTAAGGTTGGGCATCTGGCAACAATTCCTTATCATTGCAGTTGTGAATTTTTATCGGCGTTATATATTTTTTTGTGATCGAAAATGTCGAAATTTGTGCCCAATAAGCGTCATTTGCGGGAAGTTTTGCTTTTTGCCTTCAATTCGAAAAAATCTGCGGCTGAGGCGCGTCGAATGATTGTAAAAACTTATGGTGAGGCTTCCATTAGTGAAAGAACGTGTCGAGAATGGTTCCAACGCTTCAAAAGTGGTGATTTCGGCGTAGAAGACAAGGAGCGTCCCGGACAGGTGAAAAAGTTTGAAGACGCACAATTGGAAACATTACTGAATGAAGATTCATCTCAAACGCAACAGGAGCTTGCAGATTCATTAGGCGTGACTCAACAAGCTATTTCACATCGTTTGAAAACCATGGGAATGATCCAAAAGCATGGACACTGAGTGCCATACGAATTAAAGCCGCGAGACGTCGAACGGCGTTTTTTCGCGTGCGAACAGCTGCTCCAACGGCAAAAACGAAAGGGTTTTCTGCATCGTATTGTAACCGGCGATGAAAAGTGGATCCATTATGATAATCCAAAGCGAAAAAAATCGTGGGGCTACCGCGGCCATGCATCAACATCGACGGCCAAGCCAAACATCCATGGCTCGAAGCTCATGCTGTGTATTTGGTGGGACCAGCTCGGCGTGATTTATTATGAGCTGTTGCAACCGGGTGAAACCATCACAGGAGCTCGCTACCGAACACAACTAATGCGTTTGAGCCGAGCATTGCAGGAAAAACGGCCACAATACGAGCAAAGACACAAAAAAGTGATGTTGCTGCACGACAACGCTCGGCCATATGTTGCTCAGGTCGTTAAAACCTATCTGGAAACATTGAAATGGGACGTCTTACCTCATCCGCCGTATTCTCCTGACATCGCCCCTTCAGATTACCACTTGTTCCGATCAATGGCGCATGGCCTGGCTGAGCAGCACTTCCATTATTACGAAGAGGCCAAAAACTGGGTCGATTCGCCGCAAAAGACGAGCAGTTTTTTCGACGCGGGATTCGTATGCTGTCCGAAAATTGAGAGGAAGTAATGGCCAGCGATGGACAATACTTTCAAGAATAAGTATTTAACCATTTTTCAACAATCAATCCTCAAATTTTGACAAAAAACGGCGGTTTTCAATTTGTACTCCTAATATTATATTAATTTTGAATTCTACAAATTTTAATATTCTATCACGATTATTATTTAGTTAGGACATGTTTTAATTAGTAGTCGATCTGTTTGTACGAAACGACAGTCGCGCAAATTGACCAAGAACACTGTTTTAATTAATTATAATTTATTATTCGTGACCTGGGAAAAAAAATTAAATCTGCTGAGATATGACTATATCTGGTTCATCAGATGTGGCTAAATATGCAAAATGTTTCTATCTGGTCAGATCTGAATAGATATAATCAGATATGACCAGATATAATTATTTACTGATATCAGATCTGCTGAGATACAAATTAAAACGAAGGAATAAGTTATAAAAGGATGTTATAAAGGATGCAAAATGCTATAAATAATGTTTTTATTTCTTTGTAAATATACGATATAAAATAATTTTTTTAAATATTTATATATGTATAGGTATTTAACATATCTCTAACAAAAGAAACCGTTTTATTTCACAATAATATAAATTACCATAAATTTTCTTTACTGTTAAGAACGCTTTGGCGATTATCTTATAATATATCTCTCTTGATATATCTTTGGTTGATAGAAAAAGTAAATTTTACTTGGACGCGAATGACTAATAAGGATTAAATATGTGTTAAATGTTGTCAGGATCGGGAACGAAATCACTCAGTTCGGTTAATATTCACGTGAAATAATATGTTTATTAAACACGGCACTACTCGCAGTTAACAAAATAACCGACGTAACAAGGCTCGCAAATACAGGCAGATACATCAGCGTGTGCGGTAGCAACCGGAAGAAGCGGAAGAAGAACGTAGAGTATATAATACTAGAAAGATAAACCTACTCTGTAAACTATCGCTCTAGGGCCTAGGGAATATCCCTAACAACTGAATCTTGTGCACTAGTATGTACATACACATAGATCACACATATTCCAACAACATGAAATTAGACAAATATCATTAAACATTTAATCATAATAATTAAATATAATCAGATATCAAATCAGTTTGATTTGCTCAGATCTGAATAGCTTTCAATCAAATAGAGCCTTAGTTCTATTTATAATATGACGAGATGTGCATATCTGACCATGGTCAGATATAATGTATTTTGGGTCGCATTTGATAAATATGATTATATCTAAACAGGTGTAGTCATCTGGACTGTTTCACTGAAATTCAATCATAGATATTGCCAGTTCTAAACAGATATATGTCAAATCTGGCTTACTCAGAAAAAATTAAATCGCAGATATTGTCAGATCTGAAAAGATATACGAATGAAGCCGTCAAAGATTAGACTGTATGCCGCATATGATTATGTATTGTCATATATGATTAGATTTGCGCAGATATGAAAAATCCCATCTGAGTATATCTAATCAGATATAATTTGATCTGCCGAAATATGATTTCATATGATCAGATCTAATTCTTTTTCCCGAGGAATTACTTATAATTAATTCAATTAAGTAAAATAAATGTAATGTAACTACATACATGTATTACATAATTGATATTTAATTGATAATTTAATAATTAATTATGCTTTTATTTTCAGATTATTTTTTCAATTTTTAAATCATATTGTATAACAAAAAAATGGAAACATGGTTTGAAGTATTAACAAAATTTATAATTCATAAAATATTAAACCTATTCGCTAAAGAAAAAAAATTATTCATATATATATATATACAGCGTGATTCAGAACGACCCATGTGTCCCTGTAAAGACGTGTTCTTGGATAAATTCTGAGACGATTTTTCCTGTACTAAAATTTTGTCCGACGCTTACTTTTTGAATAATAAGAGGATAAAGTTAGCAAATCACGGGCCGTGTACACATGGTAGACAAAGGCGGCGCAACTCACCGTACTCCGATACGGGTAAGCGCCCGCGTCGGACGGTGAGTTGCGCCGCCTTTGTCTACCATGTGTATACGGCCCGTGATTTGCTAACTTTATCCTCTTATTATTCAAAAAGTAAGCGTCGGACAAAATTTTAGTACAGGAAAAATCGTCTCAGAATTTATCCAAGAACACGTCTTTACAGGGACACATGGGTCCTTCTGAATCACCCTGTATATATATATATATACATGTTACTGTAAAAGCCCGAACTACGGTAAATCCTAAGATTTTCCAGTAAAACCTAAAATTTACCAACTCTTAATGGTAAAAGTCCGAACAGTTCTGTGATCATCGTTCATTTCGAACTTTTACCACCATTCACTTGGTAAATCTTAGGATTTACCAACATGAGTTGGTAAATGTAAGAATTTATAAAAAAAGAACGACTTTTTCGGGTTTTATCATTAGAATTTAGTACATGTTAGGTTTTACTAGTGACGGCTAGTAAATGTTAATTTTGGGAATAAAACAATGAGTACCACTTCCTAATCATTTATTTCAATTAACTATCAGTCAAAACCTTACATATTTTTATGTATCATATGAGAGTAATTATTAATCATGTATATTACTAATCAGTCAAATCTTTACGTATTTTAGTATGGGTAGCGGGGGGTTGCAGACTGCCCACGAGTACGAGACGATGCGCCGAACACGTTATGACATGTCTTTTTTAACATTTACCGTGCCTTTAAGGTAAATCCTAAGATTTACCAAGTGAATGGTGGCAAAAGTTCGAAATGAACAATGATCTCAGAATTGTTCGGACTTTTACCATTAAGAGTTGGTAAATCTTACGTTTTACTGGAAAATCTTAGAATTTACCGTAGTTCGGGTTTTTACAGTAACATATATATATATATATATATATATATATATATATATATATATATATATGTATGTATGCATATAAAAAACTCAAATAAGAGAAATTGCAAAGTACAATTATACATAAAAATTTGGTATACTTTTATTATATATAAAACCATGACACTTCTGACATTTTTTATTGATTTTGCGGGTACTTATTGATTGTATCATGTATAACAGTGGTACATAACAAAATTCAAGTTAAATCAATATTGTACTCACATTTCCGATTTCAACTTGTACCGCTTTTGCAGTATGATACACTGCCTCTTTATCAGCTATATCGCAACAATACGTCCAACATTTCCCACCAATTTTTCTAATCTCTTCTGCAACTTCTTCAAGACCTGCGTTTACAATACAAATATACTTATGTTTATATTTCTCTTACAAAAAAAAGATTTAAAATTTGAGTGTTTAATCTTAAAAAAGACTCAAATTAACGTTCAATTTAGTATCATTTCAGACACTTAACGTGAGTGTGATGTTTATCTTGAGTGTTAGCCATAACTTGCGAATTAACTATGTTCCTCTTAAGTTAAATAAGACTAGTGTCTACGAAGCTAGAAATCAATTTAAATTCTCGAATCGGGAACTGTGTAGTCAATCAATTTGCAACTTTTATGAAAAAAGTGGTAATTTTATTAAGTATGTTCAGAGAAAGTTTAGATAAGCTTTGGAAGAAAGGATGGGAGAAAGAAAACATGCAATGCCGAGAGAGAGGTAAAGCACAGGCTTTATTCAACTTCGTACTTGCAACAGTGTAATGAAATGCGCGAGATAAAGACTTTTACATTAAGCGAGAGCGAGTGATTGTCTGCAAGCCGAATAGCGAAAGACTGGCGCGCTCCGGAATGCGAGCAGCGAGGATCCGCGATTTTGGCGGCAGGCAGTGGCGCGCGGAACCCGCGGATTGGCTCTGTTTGGAGCAGATCACGCGAACATGAGCGTGTTTGCGCGTGATGTTTTCGTGAAGCGACGCGGCAGGCAGGAATGCTCCGAGTCAATATTCTAAATAACGCGTGTTGGAATTGATAAAAGACCGATTTTGCTCTGAACAAAGTACTACAGGCATGCGCTACGTGCGCGCTACACAGCTTTCGTAATTTACAAATTACAAAGGGCCCAGCCGAATAAGTATTGTGAAACGGCCTAAACGGTTTTTTAAATTGGCCTTTTTTTTAAGATAATTTATATGAAAAGAGGCTTACATATCAAATTTTAGATTTTTATATGGAGACGTGACCAAGATAGAGTGAAAACACGATTTTTTTTACATTTTCACGATTTTCTTAATAACAAATCAAACAAAATTTTGAAAAAATTCTGAAAATTTAATTACACTTAGACATTAATAAAAATTGTTTTTACATTTGTTTTTGATGCGAATTTCGATTATAAAAAAATAAAAATAACTCTTAAAAATTTTTTCCACTCTGCTCTCGTTGATTTACCACCTTGAAAAAATTACATGTAATCTCTGTTCCCAACTTCTAAAAAATATATTTTTTTTCAGATTTTTTTAAATGTACGTCACAATGAAAAAAAATTAAAATAATATTTTTTCGTTAATTTTTTTCAAAAAATTATTAGATAAATCGTTTTTATCATTCTTTTAACAATTTATTTGTCTACAAAATTCCATATTGAAATGTTTTACTGATCATAAGTTGAAAATTAGTGATAGGTAAATTTTTTTTCAATTTTTATAATTCCATAACATAAAGTTTTTATTTTATATTTATGAAATAAAAACTTTATGTTATAGAATTATAAGAATTGCAAAATAGTTTAGCTACCACTAACTTTCAACTTGTAATCAGCAAAATATTTCAATATAAAATTTTATAGACAAATAAAATGTTAATGAGCTGATAAAAAAAATTTACCTGCTTATATTGCGAAAAAAATTAACAAAAAAATGTTATTTTAATATTTTTCATTGTGGCTCAACTATTAAAAATATCTGTAAAAAATATTTTTTTGTAGTAGTTAGGAATAGAGATTCACATGTAATTTTTTAAGGTGGTCCATCAACGAAATCAGGGTGAAAAAAATGTTTAAAAGTTATTGTAATTTTTTCATAATCAAAATTCGCAATGAAAAAATGTAAAAAAATATTTTTATTGATGTCTAACAATGAGTATAATATTAAATTAATAGCCAAGTATAATATTATTAATGTCTAAGTGTAATTTCATATTTATGAATTAAAAACCTTATGTTATGAAATTATGAAAATTGAAAATAATTTAGCTATTACTAACTTTCAACTTACGATCAGTAAAATATGTCAATATGGAATTTTATAGACAAATAAAACGTTAAAGAGCTGATAAAAACGATTTACCTACATAAATATGAAGTAAAAACCTTATAATATGGAATTATAAAAATTGAAGAATAATTTAGCTATCACTAACTTTCAACTTGTGATCAGTAAAACATTTCAATATGGAATTTTTAGACAAATAAAACATTAAAAAGCTGAACGATTTACCTGCTTATTTTTTAAAAAAACCTTAACAAAGAAATAATATTTTAATTTTTTTATTGTGACTTTTTGAAAAAATCTGAAAAAAATATACTTTTTAAAAGTTGAAAACTGAGATAACATGTAATTTTTTCAAGGTGGTAAATCAACAAAATCAGGTTGGAAAAAATTTTTTTAAATTATTTTCATTTTTTTATAATTGAAATTCGCATCAAAAACAAATATAAAAAATTTTTATTAATGTCTAAGTGTAATTAAATTTTTAGAATTTTTTTCAAAATTTTGTTTGATTTGTTACTAAGAAAATCGTGAAAATGTAAAAAAATCGTTTTTTCGCTCTATCTTGGTCACGTCTTCATATAAAAATCTAAAATTTGGTATGTAAGCGTTTTTTCATATAAGTTATCTTAGAAAAAAAGGCCAACTCAAAAAGCCGTGGGGACCGTTTCACCATATTTATTCGATTAGGCCCTTTACTCGATACATACATTAATCCTTGATACATATAATTGTCAAAATCTAAAATTCTTGCAATGACAGTAGCACACGAAGTAAGCATAGTAGGAGAACCAATCAATGTTACGGAAAAGCGTCAAGAATAAACTTCGAGAGATGCAACTATTGATTTGACATGAATTTTTTCAGATAGGAGACAAATGTGTTAACTCGAGAGGTCGAGAATTCAAATCGATTTCTTATTTTGGACATCGTGAACATTGTCACTAAATTTACACTAAAATATAAGGTACCCTGCCTGCACCAAACGTAACAAGCACGTCGCTGTGACGTGCTAACTCGTCGCATGTTACGTCTCAACGACGTCTCAACTGGTGTTCGAAACGTAATTGAGACGTCGCTGAGACGTAACTAACATCCCCATTTCTGGTGACAGTGACGTTGTAATGACGTGTATTTTGTGACTTATGCACTAATTGCGACCTGAAAATTATCGACCAATTTTGAAAAATTAAGATTGGTTTTTACTGCATTATGTACGTAAAATACTTGCTAGATAAAATGTATAATAGTTTTACACTGAGAGAAGAAAATGATTGCAATTACCATAATTCAACTGTAATTTATAGTGGTTTTTGGTGCGATCTATAAATTATAGTAATTCTGAATTATAATATTCTACTTTTTATGTATAGTTACATCTATTATGTTTATATGGTTCCAAATATTGGAAGTGTAAAAAGGTTAGTTTTAATTACATAGTAAATTAAAACATCTTCCACTTGATTTCATTTTCAAGGGAATTCATCAGAAAAATTATTCTACTCTAATAGAACATCGGTGAAAAATCTTATAATGCTCCGCCTTTTATACCATTTACGTGTTGTCTTTCTTAGGAGAAAACGCCATAAGAACCATCTAGTGACGGTTTCGTGTACTACTATACGCAGAGAAAAAAGTATTTGTGACTATAATTGCATGGTTAAGGAAATTATTATAAGAGATGCATCGGATAGTGATTTACCGGATAGCCGGATACTGCGATAGTATTTCCCAACTGTACATTACTCTACGTAACGTTTTCACAGTCACGTATTAAATTTAATTACTGTTAACGCACATATAACACTTTCGTATTAATATTCGTTCGTTATCTATTTAATATCCGAGCCATTTACATTAGGGCAATAATTGCGTCATTTATATTAATGCCACTTCAGAAATGAGTGTGTACGGCCCTACTATTGGGCATAGTAGCGCGGATGGCGACTGCGCCCTGAGTCTCTCCCGCTGGCGTAGCTACGCGTGCGTGTGTGTGTGTCTCCGAGCTATGTACTCGGTTACGCTGCGACTATTGCAGGCTCGAGTCGAAAATAAAGAAAACATACATCAATATAGCAAACCAGTCTTATTGCCATTCCAAACATTTGGTCCTTCGAGCCGGATGAAACAAGCCGGTATTAATAGCGGATAAGAGAACCGCGACAGTGGAAGATTATTCACAAGCAGTGCAAGTACAAGCAACGAGGTTAGCGGTTCGTGATGTCAGTCGAGAATCTACGCAAGACACGAGGTTACGTAAAAGCTAAATTGACGAGATTGAGAGGACAAGTCCTGCAAGCGACGAGCGAGGACAATGCGTTCGACAAGGAACAAGCGACCACGAGGCTCGAAAGGCTAGAGGAGATACAACGAGAATTTGAGGATACACAAAGGAAATTGCTGGAAGGTGATAGCGAGCTCACGGACGACGATGCAGCGGAAGAGGAAATCTTCGAGCAAAGATATTACGAGGTAAAAGACATATTAAAACGTTTTATTAAGTCATCGGAAGGCGTCGAGTCGCGAAATATGGACGCGATCGCTCGAATATTGCAACGGCAAACCGAGCTGATGCAACACGTGACGCTCGGGACAAACGGTGATGCCGCGGCAGCCATTACGCCCGCTAAGGAAAGCAAGGCGCTGGCGGCATTATCGCAAGACAAACAGAGATCTTAGATCGCGTGGCCAACGCAACAGGATCCGCGAATGTAGACACGAGAGTAAAGTTACCGACTATAAAACTTCCGCGTTTCGACAGGAAGATCGAGGAATGGAAATGCTTCGCGGATAGCTTCCGCTCGATTATACACGACAAACCGCATCTATCTAATATCGAAAAATTTCAGTATCTATCCTCGTCTATTTCGGGTGACGCCGCGAAGGTTATCGAGTCAATAGAGCTAACGGGAGAAAATTACATAGCCGCATGGGAATTGTTGCAACAACGCTACGACGATCCCAGATCGTTGAAGAAAAAACATATTCAATGTCTTTTTACAATGCCGACGGTAGTTAAAGAGTCCGCAAAGGCTCTTCGAGATTTGATTATTGTTCCAGGCACTTAAGAATTTTAAAGGTACTAGGTTTAGCTACTGATACATGGGATGATCTTGTGATGATCATCCATCATGCATATGATGGAAACGAGGTTCGATATACGTACTCTCCGAGCGTGGGAGGAGGAAGTGGAATCCAATGATAACGCAAAATTAATCGACATGATGGATTTTTTGAGAAAACGATGCCAAACGTTGGAACGCATCGAGTCAAGATCAACAACAAGCAATAACGACAAATTCGTCAAAGAAAGCGAGCAGCGTGGTAAGAAATCTTACAAGGCAGATTCCAAATCGTATTCGTCGAAGGGTACAAAATCTACTTCTTTGACAACCTCTGTCAGTACAGGCAAATGCAATTTCTGTGGGGATGATCACCTCATTTACTACTGTGAGAAATTTCTAGCGTTGCCAATAAGCGATCGGTCCAAAGAGTAAAATTATGTGTCAACTGCTTGAGAAGCGACCATTATGTAAAATTCTGTAGAATGGGTCCCTGTAAAGAATGCGCGCAGAAGCATAACACGTTGATACACCAATCGTCAGATAACAAGACTTCTGTAAAATCAGAGAGTTCCGATGTTTAAGATAAAGTCAGGTCCGATGAATCGGTTAGTAATGTAGCGGTTCATCATGCGTCAAGCAATACTAGGAGACGTCAAGTACTTATGGCTACAGCAATAGTAGAAGCTACTCAACGTAACGGTCGAAGCGTTCCGATTCGCGTTCTTCTTGATAGTGCGAGCGAGGTCAATTTTATTTCTCAAGCAGCACATAATAAGCTAGGTTTGAAGCGAAACTATGTCTCAGAAATAGTTACGGGATTAAACGAAGTAGAGAACAAAATACATTATATTTGCGATGTTCACATCAAGTCTAGATGCTCCAATTTCGAGATTAACGCCGAGTGTTTTATTGTTCCCAAGGTTACGAAGGATTTGCCATCCACTAGATCGTAACAAGTTAACATTGCCAAACAATCTAAAATTAGCTGATTCCGAGTTTCACAAGATCGGTCCGATAGACATGTTAATCGGCGGAGAATTCTTTTACGATTTTATGGAAGACGGCAAAATAGAGCTTGGAAAAAATCAATTAACTCTAAGGAATACTAAATTTGGATGGATAATCGCGGGACCAATATCGGCTGCTTCGGTAGTTTCAAGTATCAAACAGAACACGGTGCACGCGTTAACCTGTTCATTGAAATCTCACGACGATTTAAACGAAAATCTAGAAAAATTCTGGGAATTGGAGAATTATGACAAGGGAACGACACAATTATTATCAAACGATGAGAAAAAATGCGAGCGATATTTCGAACAAACTACTATACGCGATACTAACGGTAGATTTATTGTAAGGCTACCATTTCGAGATGAAACCCTACCTATTGGCAATAACAAAGAAATAGCACTTAAAAGATTAAATTATCTGGAACGAAAGCTTAAAGGCAACAAGGTATTTCGCGATCGTTATATCAATTTTATGCATGATTATGTTAAACTAGGACATATGTCGATTGTAACCGATTCACATAATGAACCCCAGAGAGTGGTGTATTTACCTCACCATGGTGTGCTAAAGGAGTCTAGTAGTAGCACAAAGTTGCGAGTTGTATTCGATGCTTCGGCAAAGAACAACAGAGGCGTGTCTTTGAATGATGCTCTTCTTGTTGGGCCGGTATTACAAGATAATCTAATCGATATAGTGTTGAGATTTCGATTCTCTGAAATTGCTTTGACAGCCGATTTGCAAAAAATGTTCCGGCAAATACTAGTTCACATTTCGGATCGTGGCGCACAACGTATTTTATGGCGATTCTCAACTGAGGAGCCCATACAAGAGTATCGTTTAAATACCGTCACTTACGGGCAAGCATGTGCCTCATATTTAGCGATTAAATGTTTGAGACAATTAGCTACAGATAGCGCGGAACGATATCCATTAGCGGCAAATGCTTTATTGTACGATACATACGTCGATGATATAATCTCCGGTACGAACACCGTTGAAGAAGCGCAAATCTTGTATGAACAATTGACTAGCTTACTATTAAAAGGCGGATTCACAGCGCACAAGTGGTGCTCGAATTCTGAAGAAGCCCTGGAAAATGTGCCAATACATTTAAGAGAATCTAGTTCGACTTTGAATATTGATGCGAATGACGTCATTAGGACACTAGGAATCGAATGGAATTCGGATACAGACGAGTTTCATTTCAAGGCGCAAATCGTGGCGCAAGCATTTACGAAACGCAAGATACTATCAGCAATTAGTAAATTGTATGATCCTCTAGGTTTGATTGGACCAGTTTTAACGACGGCCAAGATTCTAATGCAAGGTTTATGGGAGATCAAAGTAGATTGGGATGATCCACTCCCAGAATCGTTCCTAGATAAATGGGTAAACTTCCAAGAAAGTTTAAAGGATACGTATACACATTATGCGTACCAAGATTAGTTGTCAATTCGTTGGGAACAAGTCAATTATTCATACAAGGATTCTGCGACGCGTCCAAAAGCGCATACGGCGCGTGCATCTATGTGCAATCAGTGAACAATTGTCAGGACAAGATATCGAGTCGATTACTCTGTTCAAAGGCTAGGGTAGCCCCTTTAAAGAAACAAACCGTACCAAGATTAGAGCTATGTAGCGCGTTACTGTTAGCTAAACTACTTGATAACGTGAAAAAGGCAATTCGAGTCAACATTGATGGTATATATGCATGGTCAGACTCCATGGTCGTACTGCACTGGTTGCGTGGTGATACATCGCGCTGGAAGCCATTTGTATACAATCGTGTGGCGGAAATACTGGAAATCCTGCCAGCAAGTCAATGGAATCACGTCAAAAGTTCCGAAAACCCTGCCGATTTAATCTCAAGAGGTGCCACTCCTGCTCAACTAAAGGACAGCAGCTTGTGGTGGAGTGGCCCTGAGTGGCTATTAAGTATACGTCAATCTACAAACCATGAAGAGTCCAATTGGGAGCTCAACGAAGAAGATCTTGCCAGTGTTGAATTCGAGAGCAAAGGAGAAGTACGATGCTGCAATGTAAATGCACAACAGGCATCTTCATATGGCGAAGCAATAGCCAAGCTAATCGAACGCTGCTCCACGTTAACAAAAATAGAGCGATCACTCGCTTATTGTATTCGATTTGTCTCCAACTGCCGCAAAAAAGGGGAGAACAGAATCCTAACCAGGTTAACTTTGTCAGAAATAGCAACCGCGCATATGGAGTTAATCAAACATTCGCAACTCATTTATTTTCCAGATGACATAAAGGATTTACGAGTTAAGGGCGAACTGCGCCAATCAAGTCAACTGAGCCAATTGCAATCCTTCCTTGACAAAGATGGTGTCCTCAGGGTGGGCGGTCGTTTACAAGAAACTCCATGGACTTTCGAGAGAAAGCATCCAATCTTATTGTCAGGTCAATGCAAAATCACGCGTTTGCTAATTGAAAGAGAGCATCGTGCCCTACTGCACGCTAGTCAGCAACTATTGCTGTCAGTTATACGACAGAGTTATTGGCCATTAAACGCGAGGAACATAGTGAGACAAGTATGCCGTTCTTGCGTCTGGTACTTTAAAAATAATCCAAGGGGACTCACACAAGCAATGGGTTCGCTACCGAGCGACAGAGTCAAACCATCTAAGCCATTCGATATTACTGGAGTCGATTTTGCCGGACCAATCATTACACTCGTCAACAAAGGACGTGGCCGGAAGACATTCAAATCATATATAGCATTGTTCATATGCTTTGCTACTAGAGCAATCCTCCTAGAGGCAACGAGTGAGCTAACCACGGCAGCCTTCATGGCAACACTACGCAGATTCGTAGGACGACGAGGACTTCCAAGGAAGATCTGCAGTGACAATGCTACAAACTTCGTAGGAGCGAAGCGAGAGCTGGAGGAACTATACGCATTCGTTCGATCTTCTATCGACGGAGCGGTCGGCGACAACTTGCAAGAAAGGGGAATAGAATGGAGTTTTATTCCTCCTTACTCGCTCCATATGGGAGGCCTCTGGGAGGCAGGAGTTAAATCCTGCAAATATCATCTCAAACGAGTGATGGGTAACACCTTGTTCACTTTTGAAGAGTTGTCTACAGTTTTAGTACAAATTGAGGCGTGTCTCAACTCACGACCTCTATCGCCATTATCTTCGGATGTCTTGGATTTGCAAGCTTTGACACCAGGGCACTTCTTGGTGGGAGGACCACTAGTCAGCCTTCCAGAAAGAGACTCATTCGATGTTAAGATAAACCGTCTCGACAGATGGGAAATGATCCAACACACCACTCAAGATTTCTGGAAACGGTGGGCGGCGGAGTACATCGCCAACTTGCAAAGCAGAGTTAAATGGAGAGCAACGCAAAAGAACCTGCAAATCAACGATCTAGTACTGCTAAAGGAAGATAATCTTCCACCATTAAAATGGAAAACTGGTCGTGTCATGGACGTACACGCTGGAAAGGACAACCTAGTCAGAGTAGTAACGGTGCGTACGAACAATGGCGTGTTTAAACGTGCAATCAGTAAACTTTGTAAACTGCCAATAAACGATATTACATAAAGATTAGTAGCCTAATCTTGGTGGGCGGTGTGTTAACGCACATATAACACTTTCGTATTAATATTCGTTCGTTATCTATTTAATATCCGAGCCATTTACATTAGGACAATAATTGCGTCATTTATATTAATGCCACTTCAGAAATGAGTGTGTACGGCCCTACTATTGGGCATAGTAGCGCGGATGGCGACTGCGCCCTGAGTCTCTCCCGCTGGCGTAGCTACGCGTGCATGTGTGTGTGTCTCCGAGCTATGTACTCGGTTACGCTGCGACTATTGCAGGCTCGAGTCGAAAATAAAAAAAACATACATCAATATAGCAAACCAGTCTTATTGCCATTCCAAACAATTACATTAAATAAAAAACATCATTTTTAAAAAATGAAATGTTATTTATCTTTAAAATATAAGTTATAATACAAAAGAAAATTCAACAAACAGCTAATTAATTAAAACATTCAAATTATTTAGTTACGTCTCTGTTACGTCCGGTGCAGGCAGGGTAGCAATAAGTGACAATTTTTATAATATCTTTATGATAATATTACAATCTTTGTAATATTATACTTTATAAACAATAATAAGTTATATCAGACTAACGACATTAAAACATAGGATTAGAACATAAGATTAGCCTATGTCATTTACAGCTTCTTAATAATAATTTTTAACTTTACCATCTCCAACTCAAAGGTACGTGGAATCCACGTTCTTTTTACGTAGATTTCATTTGGATGATCAACAAAAAAGAGCGTGGATTCCACGTACATGTTTTTATCGGATATACAATTACACACGATCATATGCAATTATACATGAACAGATATGATTATTCAGAGACAAAATCCATGTGACCGTTTATGTATGATCATGTATAATTTTGCACGAGGACCATTTTTTTCCCGAAAAGTCATATTCTACTGATGAAATTAAAATTAATTCAAACTCTAACTAAGCTGTTATTTTTTTCGCAATAAAATTCCTTCCAGTTTTTCCGAGGAGATCTTACAAGTGCTTCTAAAGCATTAATGTTACATATTCCGGCTTCATGATTATGTTTTAAGTCCGACGAATATGAAACGCACAATTTGAATAAGTTGGAGGTTGTAAAAATTATTATTTGGCTGTAAGAACCGCTGTGATTGACATAGGCTAATCTTATCTTGATTATACGTTATAATGCATAGGGGAGAGTTAAATCAGAGGTTAAATCAGACCCGGTTCCAAAGAAGACCTTTTTAATATAATGAATACGGTTAAGCAGATTTGTGTGCCATTTATAATGTAAAATCCTTATAATGTGTCACTGAAAATGTGACAGCAGTTTCACAGTTTTCTGTCATAATATTCATCTAGAGGCGCGGTCGCGACTCGCGCCTATGCAAAGCCTAAAGCCTAATAAGTTAAAAGAATAAATGTTATGAAAGTCGCAGACCGACCCTCTTTCATTTACGCGAGTCAATGAGTTCCAAGCACGCGAGATTATCAGATCTCAGTAACGGCTGAACCGATCAAGCTCTGAGTAGTCTCAAACGATAGCTTGTATAATAAAAGTTTTATTTTTTCTTTCCGTACCCTATGAGCGGAGATATCGCAACGCAAAGTCTAAACCTCGACATTTTTATTTAAGAAATGTCATCATTGTCGTCATCGTCGACCTCAGGAATTCTCCCTTTTTACATTTTTGACATTTTAGAGTGGCGCTGGCATACATTAATCAGCTGTATGCGACTTGCGATGTATGTATTAAGGGCCTCGCACATGAAATGCATAACAGAGCATAAGTATAGCATAAGGGACCTCTGGACCAATGGAAATCTTATGTTATGTATCTCAATATGGCGACTTTATGCTGGATACTCATTGATCCATCGGTCTTATGTTGTACTTATGTTATGCATTTCATGTTCGAGGCCCTTTACAATAATATCATCATGGCCGCCGTGACAGGTTTTCTAATCTGTATCTAGAGGCGCGGTCGCGATTACATAGGAGAAGCGAGTTCTCGGTTTTTGTGTATAAAAACGTCGAACAAGATGCCCATCGAAGATCGAAGGTAATAGAGTCCCTAGAAGTAGAGAGTCTGGACATCTCCCCCTAAAATGTCGGTGATGAATATATCAGTGTATGTACGCAAGTTTTATGTGTGTGTATGTTTATCATTGAATGCATTGTATAGTACTTGAACGTGTGTATGCTGTTACCACATTGGCTAAAGAGGAGTAAACAGAAATCCGTATTGGTGCTGCCATTTTAAGTCCAATCACGTGGAACCCCGAGATGCCCAGACTCTCTACTTCTAGGGACTCTAGAAGGTAAGTTATAATTAATCAGTTAGATAAATTGTCAATCATATGTGTTATAACACTTGGTGCTGCATATCAAGTTTTCCAAGTATTAACACATATATGATTGACATTGACAAAGTGCACATGAATATGATAACGACAGAGCTGATTTTAGATTAACGAAACAAAGTTATTAATAATTAGACGGAATGCGCATTATTAAATCTGTTTTTGTCTTTACCTTTCTACAACGCGTATTTTTTCACTTTTCTCAACGAAAATGTGCTTTGCTTTGTCAAATCTGTTTCCAAGTCATTAATGCCGTGTATAATTTTCGTTCAATCATTTAATATTTGTTATTTAAAATATACATTGCATTAATAACTTGGAGGTAGATCCGACAAAGCGAAACACATTTTTTTAAAAAAAAGTGAAAAATATGCATAATAGGAAAGTAGGAAAGCAAAAATAGATTTCATAACGCGCATTTGGTCTAATTAGCTTTGCTTGGTTACCATGTGCACTTTGTTAATTATATGTTATAACACTTAAAAAATTTGATGCGCAGCATTCGTAAGAGCGTAATACATACGTATGCATTGCTTAAAAAGAATGATGAATGTTTCTTGCTCGCCAGTAGATCGAATACATATATGATACCTCATTTACAACATTAATAAAGTACACGTAGATTCATTGATTGATACAACTAATATAGGATTATTAAACTGCATGAAATTGCATGAACATTTTAGTATTATTTATTAAATTATTTGAATTAAAAATTAAATATATTTTTCGTTTACAATTTTCTTTCTTTCTCGTTATTATCCATCAGTACAAATTACCTTTTCAAAAAAAAAATAAAAAAAGCGTCTATGTGTATTGCGCGCAACTTATCTTTATTTTTCTTCAAAATCCAAGTGGTACTATCTTTGTATTTAAAAAAAAATTTTTCTATGCTAACCCATGTGGTAATTATCAATACAAAATTACCTTTTCAAAAAAGGTAAAAAAGGCGCTTATGTGTGTGTGCGCGCGCCTAAAAATATTTTTTTTAACCCAAATGATATGTATTAATATATTCTACAAAATTTCTTATTCCAACCTAAATGGTATTTACATAAAATAAATATCTTGTAATCTAATAAAAATGATATGCGTTTGTTTAAAAAAATGTATGAAATCTTTAAAGTGCGCCTATTATAAAGAGAATATACTTTTTCTACAAAATTTAAGTGGTAGTATTTGTATTTTTATTGAAAAATCTTCCTATTTTAAAAATTCAAGTGATAGCATCTTTAATTCTCATTGAAAAATGTTATTCCAACCCAAGTGGTATTTCTTTCAATAAATATTATTTTATTTAATTGAACCTTAATGCATTTTTCCAAAAAATCTTTTAAATAATCAAAGTATACTATCTTTGTATTTCCATTAAGTTTTAATAAGTTTCAATGGAATATATAACATTTAATTTAAAAGATTGAAGAGGAAACAGTAAAAAATGAGAAAATTTTACTGAAATAAAAAATTTTTAATGTACAAAAACATGGCACTGCTAGATAGGAAAAGTAGAAAAGACATAAGCAAGAATGCAATAAATGTAACACTTAAGGTATGCGTTATATAAAAGCAATTTGCGAAATAAGTTTAGTTTCTTTAACGTTTAAGTAACGTTTAAGTAAATTATAAGTTAAACATAAGATACCACCACGAGATTAAAAGAGACAAAAAAGTTTTATACCACTTTGCGATATTTGCTATAATTATTGAATTATAAAATAAAACTAAGTCAATATGCGGTGATGCTACGCCATTATGCCTAGTTCGTAGGCAACGGCGGGAAAGGTGATGCGTAGTTGTCTGAATTTGTACAACGCGACGTTCTGAATTTGCCTCACCGTGTGTACATACACTGCAAAAATCAAATTTGTTATTTTAGCTGAAGCTTCTCCTTACACATTTGATAAATAGCACATTTGAATTTTGCAGTGTATATACACACGGTGCGGCGGATTCAGGCCGTCACGCCGTGCAAATTCAAACAACGACGAGTCACCTGTCTCACCGCGCGCCGTTGTTTACGAGCTAGGCGCGATGGCGCGGTGTCACAACACATTGCCTTAGACCAGAGCTCGGCAAGAAATGCACATTTCGCCCGATTTTCAGTTGACTCCGCCCAACGCTCTTCCCTTACCTCGACGTCCCGCGCGCAGCCAACGAGCCGCGCGAGGCTCAGGACCGTGTCACCTCGCGACTCGCGACCGTATCGTGTCACCGGTCACCGGACCTCGAATACATATTTTTAATAGCTTTCCACATCACCCAGGGGGCACTATTATCGACGCGTTTGTTTTTTTTAAGTGGTTTCCCCGTTAGGCCTAATCCACTGATGACTGAGACGACCTTTTAATAGCTTGAATTAATTTAAAAGAAGCAGAATTTTAAATATTAAGTGAAATGAAAAATACTCACATTCAGATTCACGACTTTCGGAATTTTTTACAAGCGACAGCAGGAACGTCGATCTGCATATTGCACGTAGCAAGACGCATAAGACGCGGTAAAGAATTGTCGCTTAAACAAGAACGTTTTTCATTTTTAATAAACTTCATTTTTGAAAAAGAAGTCTCACATAAATATGTGGATCCGAACATAGAATAAATTCGGAGTCCAAAATCTCGAAGCTTAGGGTAGGTTGATTTTGATAAAACGTTATAAAATTCTGCACCGGTTTCTTTAACCGTTTTCAGAGAAATATCATTTTGTAGGTCACATAATTCATCCCGTAAATTAATCTGCTGTTCTGCGATGGGTGCTGTAAGAGAATTCTCGAAAAGAGTTAATTCTGTTCCAAGTTTTTCGAACCAGGTGAAACGCGTATCGAATTCTTCTATAACAGAATCTACGAAATGAATATTTTCTTTGAAATTACAGCTACTGCCGTGTTCTTCGAAAAGAATCTGGCAAGAAGGAAAATAATAAAAAATGTTGTTATTTAAATCAGATTTAAATAACTGTAATTTGCTTCGGAAAGAATCAACATGACTAACTAATTGGGAAATATTTTGAGTTGGTTTTTACAGCTTTAAATTGAGAAGCCTAAGTTGATTAGTCATGTCAGTAATGAAGGCAAAAATCATTTCAGCTCTCTCGGTCGTAGTGGGTACATCGGCGGATAGAAGTTGCGGACGTTTGCGATTAAAAAAGAGGTTTTGTTCTTCTTTTAACAAATCGATCTTAAAGATGGATCACAAAAGGTATGTTCAAGAATTTGATCAGTCTTAGGAAGTTAATTATTTCTTCGGTTACATTTCCGATCGAACGGTTTGTTTACTTTGCGGTTTTAAACCTTCGGTAGTAAAAAAAAATTGCAATGGAGAGGCATTTCAAAAATCGTCATGCAGTCGATTACTCGAATTACTCACATTCAGAAAAGTTAAGTGTTATCAAAGGATTAAAATTAGTTTATCAAGAAGATGCAATACCTTTGTTCGAGCGCAAGCTCTTTGGAATAATAGCATATAGACGATAGATGGCGTGTAGAGGCAACGTAGTAAACAACAAGAAGTAGTCAAAATCGCTGAGTTAGTAATAAAATCGATAGTCGGATCGATCGAAGACGTAAGCACGTGGCGTGGCTGTTACTAAGGGCACCGCTACGGCATAAAACTCGCACTGGGCCACAGCTACAAAGGCACAGTGCATCCTAACGAGAATATTAGAAATACAAGCAACATTGGGATAGCAGCAATACAATTGGCTCATCAATCAAGCAAGCAATTAGCAGCGAAGACTGAAAGGCGAGTGACGATTGGAATCGCCACGCTGAGAAACGACCGAGAGAAGGCTGCCAGCGACATTCACGCATGAGGTCGAAGATCGTCAAGGAGGTTAAGTCGGACGGGCCAAAACGAGCTACATCGTGGCGGTTATATAGAAAGAAGAGCACTTCCACAAGGAAAGTCAGATAAGTGAGCCGTCCCTTACCCCCCCCTCCTTTCTTATCCTCGCGCCTTCTTCAAAACATAGAATAGCAAAAATATATAAAATTGCATGCCAGTTCGTGAATCGATCCATCGATTGTTTGATACAGTAATTAGATTAAAACATGGAGACTTTAATTAAACAGAGAGGCGCTGCAAAGGGTAAAGTCACCACATTCAGAAAGTATTTCGTAAATTTGCGTGCGGCGCACCCGGACGGTGAGCAGCCATTGGATGAAATAACACAGTTAGAGTTGCGTGAACGTCTTGATCGGTTACGAGAGGTGTATCAGAGTTATGATCGGTTGCAAATTCAAATCGATGAATTTTCTACTGAGGAAACAGAGACTACTCAGTATCGTGAAGGTTTCGAAGATGAATATTTTAGTTTAGTGGCGCAAGCAGAACATGTTTTAAAACGTAACCCTGCTTCGGCCAGGGGTGCGCATTCATCGAGGCAGCAGCCTGAGCAAGCGAATTTAGAAGCAGGGCAAATACACACGAATATGGATTATGTGGCGCGAGCTCTTCCAACCGACGCAAGACAAACAAATCAAAATATCATTTTTAAGACACCAGGTATTCGATTGCCGACAATTGAATTGCCTAAATTCACTGATGACGTAGCAGAATGGTTAAGCTTTCGTGATACATTTGAATCGCTCATCCATAGAAATGAAACGGTTGATCCTATTCAAAAGTTTCATTATTTGAGAGCGTCGTTGGATGGGAACGCTGCACAGATAATCAAATCTTTAGAATTTACGGCACTTAATTACGATGTAGCATGGAACGCGATATGTGAACGGTACAATAATAAAAGACTGTTAACACACAATCATATCAAAGCAATATTTGGAATAGGTACCATGAAGCAGGAGTCCTCACAACAAATACGCAGTGCAATTGATACTCTAAACAAGCATCTGCGAGCATTGAATGCGTTAAATCAATCAACGGAACACTTGGATGCATTATTGATATATCTAATAGAAACTAAATTAGATAAGGTCACGGCAAAGGAGTGGGAAAAGGAGCGAGCAGGTAACGAACTTCCTACTCTAGAAGAATTTAAGCAATTTTTGTGTACACGAGCAGAATTATTAGAAACTCTCGAATTAAATAGTAAGGACACATTTAAGCAAAAGCAACAGATAGCTAATAAAACAAAAACATTTTTTGTCAAACCTCAAGGTTGTATCTTATGTAAAGAAGCCCATAGAATACAAAACTGTCCAAAGTTCTTAGCTCTTAACGTTACTGATAGATTAGAATGCTTAAAGAAATCAAAATTATGTATAAATTGCTTGAGAACGGGTCACTTTATAAAAGATTGTATAGCAAGCACATGTAAAAAATGTTCTGGCAAACACAACACACTCATACACATAGAAAGGCCATCAGCGCAAGGTACAAATCAACTAAGTACTAATAGCGTAGCAGTTTTATGCTCACATAATAAAAACGAGGTTAAAGATGTTCTACTAGCAACAGCTTTAATAACAGCTAAAAATCATAGCGATAACGTTTGTAAGGCACGGGCAATTTTAGATACAGGATCTCAATCAATTACAAATGAATTATGTGAAAAATTAAAACTCAAAAAATCAAAAATAAATATAAATGTAGAAGGCATCAATGGAATGTCACTAGGAATAAAGTATATATGTGAACTAGAGATTAGTACAGAGCACAATGACTATCAGTTAGAAATCTCATGTCTTGTCGTACCAGAAATAACAGAGCAATTGCCGAATACAAAGATCAATAGAAACGAATTATCAATTCCTACGAATATAAAACTAGCAGATCCGTCCTTCCATACACCTGGAAAAATAGATATGTTAATAGGCGCGGACTATTTTTGGAATCTTTTGAGTGTAGGCCAAATCAAGGCAGGAAAACTTACAATACAAGAAACTAGACTAGGTTGGGTAATTGCAGGCCCATTACAAAACATTAGATCTCGGTCGGTAAGATGTAATATAGCAAAACTGCAAACTATAGAAAAACAAGTCGAAAGTCGATTTTTGGAAATTGAACAGTGCAACAACACAAATCATTTGTCAGAAGAGGAAAATAGATGCGAGGAACATTTTTTGAAAACAGTTAAACGAGATGCGAATGGAAGATTTATAGTAACAGTTCCATACAAGGATAGTTTAAGTAAATTAGGAGACTCTAAGAAAATAGCACAACATCGATTTGTCAACCTCGAACAAAGACTACAGAAAAAATCGGCACTTAAAAGACATTATGAAACATTTCTGGCAGAATATCAACAATTAGGCCACATGAGTAAAATTTCAAATGAAACAAAGGTTAAATACACATATTATCTTCCTCACCATTGTATAGTTAAAAATGAAAAGCTAACAACAAAGACACGAGTAGTATTTGATGCTTCCGCGGTTACTGATAGTGGAGTTTCATTAAATGATTTACAATTAGTAGGTCCAAAAACTCAGAATGATCTATTTACAATATTAATCAGATTTCAAATGCACAGTTACATCATCTCAGCAGATATTGAGAAAATGTTTAGGCAAGTACTAGTTAACCCGGAACAACGTTCTCTTCAAAGAATTTTATGGCGCTTCACGCAAGAAGATCAAATACAAACTTACGAATTAAATACACTTACATATGGTACAGCTTCAGCACCATTCTTAGCAACCAGGTGCCTGATACACTTAGCGGACGAAGTCAAGGAACAATATCCAGAAATAGCAAAAATTATACGCGAAGATTTTTATGTTGATGACGTGTTAACGGGCACTGAGTCGATCGAGAAGGCCAGACAAATAATAGAACTAATTTGTAAAGTCTTAGATTCGGCGGGTTTTAAGCTAAGAAAATGGGCTTCAAATGAACCTAGCATACTAAAAAACATACCTATAAACGATCATAATCCAACTATTGTCAATTTTGAAGAGAACGGTCAATTTAAAACATTAGGTTTAACATGGAAACCGAGTACAGACATTTTAAAATTTGATATAAAGGACCTACGAGAGGCAAGGTTTACAAAGAGGCAAATACTGTCAGATATAACGCAAATATTTGACCCATTAGGTTTATTGGGATCGTGTGTCATACAAGCAAAGATTATATTGCAAAAGCTATGGCTTCTAAAAATAGATTGGGACGATCCGTTACCGTCAGGGTTACACTATAATTGGGATGCTTTCCGTAAACAATTAATAGAATTAAGACAACTCGATATACCTAAATGCATTTCGATTAAAGATAGTATAAATGTAGAAATACACGGATTTGCAGACGCGTCTCAAAACGCCTACGGGGCGTGCATTTATATGCGTGTACAAGATTCAAAGGACAATGTGAGTGTAAAACTGGTATGCTCAAAGACTAGAGTTGCTCCTCTTAAACAACAATCAATCCCGCGATTGGAACTTTGTGCGGCGCTTCTGTTGGCACGTTTAATACATAAGATTACTAATGAAGCAAAAATAAGGCATAACAGTAAAACATATTGGAGTGACTCAACTATAGTGCTCGGTTGGTTACAATTACAACCAAATAAATTACAAGTATTTGTTGCAAATAGAATCGCGGAAATTCAGCGTCTTACAAACGTAGCTGACTGGAAACATGTTCCAACGGAGAAAAATCCAGCGGACTTCTTGTCTCGTGGCATGACTCCTAGTCGGCTAATATCATCAAAGTCTTGGTGGCATGGGCCAACATTTCTAATGAGTACGAAGGATAAATGGCCTAAATGCCCAGCATTAGAAAATAAAGTTACTGAATTAAAAAGGAAATGTTACGCGATAAAGACTCAGCAAAAATTAGATTGTTCTATATTCGAAATTACTTCAAATTTAAGTCGTCTTATTCGAATCTTAACTTATTGTAGACGCTTCATACATAATTGTAGGAATAAATCGGAACAAAAAACAGAAGCTCTGTCAGTCATAGAATTAAATGATACATTAAATTCAATAGCAAGGTTGGCTCAACAACAAGCTTTTCCGTCCGAAATACAAGCAATTAAGTCTGACTTACCAATTACAAAGGGAAACTTAGTTTCACTTAATCCATTTATTGATGAAAAAGGAATCATGAGAGTGGGAGGGAGATTGCGAAATTCGAGCCTTTTCTATGAAAAACGACATCCCATAATTTTGCATGCTAGTCATCCGTTGGCTAAAATGATTGCTACAAGAGAACATGTACGACTGCTTCATGCGGGACCACAACTCCTGTTAGCTACAATGCGACAGCAATTTTGGATAGTAAGTGGCAGAAATCTTGCGCGCAAGGTTGTACATAGTTGTGTGCAATGTTTCCGCAACAAGCCGCAACAAGCGCAACATATTATGGGTGAATTACCCAGTCAACGAGTAACAATATCGACTCCGTTCCATGCTGCAGGCGTAGATTACGCAGGGCCCTTCCTAATAAAGGACAGAAAGGGTCGAGGTTGCAAGACAACCAAGAGTTATGTGTGTGTGTTTGCTTGCTTTGCCACTAAAGCTATGCATTTAGAACTAATAACAGATCTGACGAGCGAGGCGTTCATAGCGGCACTAAGACGTTTTGCATCCAGAAGGGGCAAGCCAGCCCACATATATTCAGACAATGGCACGAGTTTTGTCGGTGCCAATCGCGAATTAAAAGATTTAGGCGAATTTTTAAGTAAAGAAAACAAAAAATTGAGTCAAGCAATCGGTGAATTGAGCATAGAATGGCATTTTGCACCGGCGTATTCACCTCATTTTGGAGGGATTTGGGAGTCGGGAGTGAGATCCACAAAGCACCATTTGAAACGAGTGGCGGGTAATGTAATAATGACATTTGAAGAATTTTATACCCTCCTAACCCAAATAGAAGCCGTCCTAAACTCAAGACCTTTAACCCCGCTGTCCAACAATCCTAATGATCTTACACCATTAACACCAGCTCATTTTCTGATTGGTCGACCGTTGACAGCTATACCAGACGTTTCATTGACGCATCTTCCAGAAGCCAGATTGTCCAGATGGCAAATGATCCAAAAAATGCAACAGCATTTTTGGAGCCGGTGGAGCAAGGAGTATATCACAGAGTTACAACAAAGAACAAAATGGAGGCAACCATATCCAAACCTAGAGGAAGGAACGGTAGTCCTTATAAAAAATGAGAATCTACCACCCCTGAAATGGAAGCTAGGACGAATCATCGCAGTCCACCCGGGCAAGGACAAGGTTGCAAGGGTTGCTACCGTGAAAACATCGACAGGAACCATACGGATCGCGATACAAAAGATATGTCCGTTACCACAAGAAGATTGTAAAAATCAAAAATAATTCTAATGGTCCATACGCTCAATAATTTGCAATTTATTATTAGATTATTTTTATTTAAAGTATTGAGTACTCCCGGAATTCATGTTTAAAATATTAACAATTTTAGAGATTAAGTATCAGTCAGTTATGATGTCAATTTTATTTTCTTCAAGATTATATTTAGTTGTTTTGAATGTAAACCTTCAAAGTCCGGGAGTATGTTCGAGCGCAAGCTCTTTGGAATAATAGCATATAGACAATAGATGGCGTGTAGAGCGCACGCAGCGGGACCGAAGGGAGATTTTAGCCAATATGGCGAATAAACGTTAGCGAGAGAAACACGTCTTTTTGTGATCTGCCTACATCAGCGAAATTTACTGCCGTATTCTACAGCAATACGCGACAACCTTCTTCGAATTCTTCTTCTCAAAAATCCCTATTAGCCTCTAATGCTATTTCTTTGCTTATAGCACAAAATTCAAAACTCTTTACTGAAGGTACTTTTGTGAAAAACTGTATCATCGAAGCAGTGAAAGCTTTCGGTAATTCTTTGACTCTTAACGAAGCATTGAGTATTCCCCTTAGTGCGAAAACTATTACTTCGAGAATTACTGATATTAGTAATTCTATAAAAGAGAAATTAAAAATCTTTTAAAGTCCTGTACGTATTTCTCTTTATGCTTGGATGAGAGCACCGATATTCGACATATGAGCCAACTGTGTATTTTTATTCGAATCGTGCAAGACGATTTCTCATATGTCGAGGAGCTGATAGATTTCGTTTCGTTACATGACACAACAACTGGTCTTCATATTTTTTTAGCAGTTGATGACTTGCTTAAAAAATTTGACATAGACTTCAGTAAATGTTCTTCAGTTACAACCGATGGCGCAAAAGCTATGACAGGTTCGAAGATAGGATTCGCCGGTCAATTAAAGCAGCGAAACATTAACATCCCTATTATTCACTGCATAATTCATCAGGAAGCACTAAGTGGCAAAGTCATTAAACTGTCAACAGCTATGGAGACTATAACTAAAATCATAAATATATTAAAGGTGGACAGAACTTCCTTAGTCATTGGAAATTTCAATCATTTCTCCATGAACATAATGCTATCCACACAGATGTCCCACTTCATTGTCTAGTACGTTGGCTTAGTGCTGCAAAATGTTTGGAAATATTTTTTGCAATAAGAAAAGAGATCCTCCTTTTCATTCAAGAAAAAAACAATCCAAAATTTCAGAAATATATATCTCTTTTAGAAAATATAACATTTCTTCCCGAACTTGCCTTCATTACTGACATGACTAATCAACTTAGGCTTCTCAATTTAAAGCTGCAAAAACCAACTCAAAATATTTCCCAATTAGTTAGTCATGTTGATTCTTTCCGAAGCAAATTACAGTTATTTAAATCTGATTTAAATAACAACATTTTTCATTATTTTCCTTCTTGCCAGATTCTTTTCGAAGAACACGGCAGTAGCTGTAATTTCAAAGAAAATATTCATTTCGTAGATTCTGTTATAGAAGAATTCGATACGCGTTTCACCTGGTTCGAAAAACTTCGAACAGAATTAATTCTTTTCGAGAATTCTCTTACAGCGCCAATCGCAGAACAGCAGATTAATTTACGGGATGAATTATGTGACCTACAAAATGATATTTCTCTAAAAACGGTTAAAGAAACCGGTGCAGAATTTTATAACGTTTTATCAAAATCAACCTACCCCAAGCTTCGAGATTTCGGACTCCGAATTTATTCTATGTTCGGATCCACATATTTATGTGAGACTTCTTTTTCAAAAATGAAGTTTATTAAAAATGAAAAACGTTCTTGTTTAAGCGACAATTCTTTACCGCGTCTTATGCGTCTTGCTACGTGCAATATGCAGATCGACGTTCCTGCTGTCGCTTGTAAAAAAACCCGAAAGTCGTGAATCTGAATGTAAGTATTTTTCATTTCACTTAATATTTAAAATTCTGCTTCTTCTAAATTTATTCAAGCTATTAAAAGGTCGTCTCAGTCATCAGTGGATTAGGCCTAACAGGGAAACCAAAAAAAAAAAAACGCGTCGATAATAGTACCCCCTGGGTGATGTGGAAAGCTATTAAGGCTGCGTTCGGGAAGCGTGCTATCGGCGCTATTCTGTCATTCTATCTTTATCGATCATTAGACGTAAAATAAGGATAAAACGACACGATAGCGCTAATAGTATGCTACGCGAACACAACCTAAAAATATGTATTCGAGGTCCGGTGACCGGTGACACGATACGGTTGCGAGTCGCGAGGTGACACGGTCCTGAGCCTCGCGCGGCTCGTTGGTTGCGCGCGGGACATCGAGGTAAGGGAAGAGCGCTGGGCGGAGTCAACTGAAAATCGGGCGAAATGTGCATTTCTTGCCGAGCTCTGCCTTAGACGTTTTATTTTATAACTTGATAGTTATTGCGAATATCGCAAAATGGTATAAGACTTTTTTGTCCCTTTTTATTTTCTCTATATTTTCAAAGCGGTAGGTTTTTTAGTTCCCAGACACCCTGCACACACACACACACACACACACACACACACGCGCGCGCGCGCGCGCGCATGCACGCACGCACGCACGCACATACACACACACACACACACATTTTATATACATTTAACAGAAGCAAGAAGTTCAAAATTTCAAAAACTGCTTACGTAAGTATAAAAATTAAAAAACTACCTACTTAAATATAATTAAATTTTCAAAAATCAATTCCTTACCAGTGTAAAATGAAAAAAATGAAAGTCTTTATTACCAAATCCTTTGTTCCATCCACAATAAATAATATGTTTTTTGTCTAGACAAAGTATTATGCTCTTATGAGTACTGTGCATCAAATTTTTCAAGTGTTATAATGTATGATTGACAAAGTGCATATGAATATGGTAACAAAACAAAACTAATTAGACCAAATGTGCATTATTTAATCTGTTTTTGTCTTTCTACTATTCTTTAATGGGTATCTTCTTACTTTCCTCAAGGAAAATGTGCTTTGCTTTTTTAGATCTGCCTTTAAGTCATAATTTTTTGGTTCTAACATTAATGTACATGTACATTTTGAATAAATTGACGTTTGTAACAAGTATCAACTGACTGAATGAAAATATAAAAATAAATCTATTGCTTGTTGTATATGTAATTTTACAAGTTAAGTTTTGGAGGTTTTAACGCACGCTACATTTTGAATCCTGTTTATTAAAGTTAATAAATAAATTAAGTGTAGCTTTTACAATGTATATAGAGTTCATTGAACAAGTTAAAATAATACATGATATTAAATATGCTCGCTGTTACAAAGTGAATGTTAATTGTAAATTAATATAATAATGTGTTTGTTAATCTCGCTGTTACCTGATAATGTTTAATAATGTTGCCAAGCGTCTTATGAAAGGTATTCTCTCTTATAAAAGATAATTCATTTTGTAACACAAGTAATCATATTTAATATCATGTATTATTTTAACTAGTTTAGTGAACTCTATATACATTGTAAAAGTTACATTTATTTTGTTAACTTTAATAAACAGGATTCAAAATGTACTTACCATACTTATTTATTAATTCAGTCACAAATTTCTGAAACCAGAGAGAACACACAGCGTTGATACTTCTAAAACTCAACTTATAAAATTACATGTACAACAGGCATTAGAATTATTTTCATATCTTTATTCAATCATTTGACACTTGTTTCAAACGTCAATTCATTCGAAATATACATTTACTAGTACATTAACGCTAGAGTTAAAAAATTATGATTTAGAGACAGATCTGGGAAATGAGATACGCATTGGAGGAAGGTAGGAAAACAAAACCAGATTTAATAATAAGCATTTGGTCTAATAAACAATATATAATTGCAGTGTAATTCTGTATTTTTATAAATTTTATACAATTATTACAAATAAAATGTACTTACCTATACTATCTTTGAAATTATCAAAATTATAGAAGTCATTTCTATACTTCTATACTTGTATATCAGTTGATATAAGATATAAATACAGTATTACACTATGCAATTATATATTGTTTATAGAATTCTTATTTATTTTTATTTTATTTTTATTTATATATTACTTTAGCATAGCTATCGACACATTACGTGTTACATTTAAAACATTTATATCATTATTTTTATTTATTACATTACATTAAAAAATTTTCCACTTACACTGTAACGTGTATTTCTAACCGTTTAACTAGAAACTATCACAACCACTCCAACAATTTTATCTTTATCCAACACTTGGTAAACAAGAAGGATAAAATCATGCAATCCAAGATGGCGACGCTATGGGCCTAGTTCTTCCATTGGACAAACACAGCAAATCGCGAAACATTCGTGACCAACTTTTTTCTCCCCAGCCTATGCAGTTCCCTCTCCTTAATCTTCCTTCATGCTGCTAGTGTAGTAACGAGCGCCACTCGTTACTCGTGTCGAAAAGATGTACTAGACAAGGTTCGCTTGGCGATGATGACGTATCTTAAAAAAAAAGTGCCAAGATTTGGACTTTGCGTCGCGATACCTCCGCACGTAGAGCATGGAGAGAAAAAATAAAACACTTTTCTTATACAATTCGACCCCAAGCTATCGATTGAGACTAATCAGAACTTGATCGGTTCAGCCGTTACTGAGATCTGATAATCTCGTTATGCTTGAACTCGCTAACTCGCGTAAAAGAGGGTCGGTCAGTCTCGCTAAAGCGTGGACTTGACGCGAGACGCGACCGCGCCTCTTGATTAAGAATTCAATAACACCGCGTGCGACATAATTTAGTTTTAGTTTTGCGAGTAAAATACGTAGGACACGAGTCCTAAAGGTATTGCCTTTCTCCACTTATAATAAATTTTTATTTATATATAACACGGAGTGTACAGAGATTCTTTTGATTTAAAATAAATATTTTGTTTATTTTTTATACAAGTCAGAGTTTTTTCTTTTCTCGATCCTGGCACCGGCGAGCTAATCCGCGACCGCGAGAAAAGTCGTACCATTACAAATTATAAAATGATCAGGCCTTATTTTAGAGGACAAAACCTTTCAATTATTTAAGTTGGTTTTACTTGAAGATCCTTTTACAGTAAGAAATGAAGAAAAAAATTCAAGAAAGATTTAAAAAAATCAAAAATTTGCAAAATAAAAAATTTTGCATAATGCAATCAAAAATATTGCGAATAAATTTTTTTAAAAAGTTTTTTAATTTTCGACATTACGTTAATTTGAACGGCAAAAAATTTGCAACTTCTTAAATTTGTTTAAATTTGTAAAATTTTTGATTTTTAAACATTTTTCTTGAATTTTTCCTTCATTTCTTACTGTAAAAGAATCTTCGAGTAAAACCAACTTAAATAACCTTTCATAATTCAGCTTTGTGAATCGGAAGATCCTGATACAGGTCAAAATTTGAAAACATGTAATATTTTTGTTAAAAGAGGAGTGTTGTTTAGTTTAAGCGTTTGGAAATTTTGGAAATTTTAGGTTAGGAAGTTTTGAAAATTTTTAAAAGCGCAAAGAATTAAATTTGTTCAAAATCTATGATTTCATGACTTAATAGATTTAAGATTTACGTTCTAATTGTACAAAAGATGTTGCGATAATCTAAGTTATTTCTAGTGTAAAATTCAATGTAATGATCAAAGAGACCACGGCCGAGAACGGCCTAATGTCAGGCTAACCGAACTTTAGTCAATTTCGGTATGATCTCGAATATATCTCGAGATATAAATGCTAAGCGTTGCTATGTGTTAGACAATTGCGGGTAAAAGATGTAAAAGAGTAGATATAATCAAACTCTACAACTGTACAGATGCGTAAATAAAGTTCTGTTTTCCCTATATAACGGTGTTGCTCTCTTCTCTAATATTTTGTAATTAAATAATAACAAATATTTATTATAAATATCGAATGCTATTTGAGATACAATTTTGCCGTGTCTATTTGTTGGAGCGCTTACTGTTCACAGGTGAATGATTTTTATCGTATGTACAAGATGTACTCACAAAATATACTGAACATTTCAATAACGTTTGAATATTCTGTGAACATTTTTTTGCTATATGGAAATTACAGAACATTTAGAATACAAATTCAATATTTTATGAATATTCAACGTTATCTGGAAGTGTTAGAATGATTCTAACATATCTCAAGTAGCAAGTTGACGTTATTTATCGTCATTTTAATTTCAAAATAACGTCTTTACTAACATTTTAATATTAAAATAACGACAAATAACGTCAGCTTGTTTTCTGGGATCTGTAAATATGTAACATTAAATTATAGAAAAAAGAAATTATTTAAATGATAATATCTTACCGTTTTTGTTGATGTCCCAAATAATTACATGCGCACCTAGTTTAGCTAATTTGATTGCGATAAGTTTGCCAATTCCACTAGCACCACCCGTAATAAGAGCAATTTCACCTTTGATCGATTTTGCTCGATATCGACGAGGAATTAGCGTTAATATTATAGTTTCAGTGAAATAAACTATCGCCATGCCGATAAACAGTAATGAATCGTAGATCATATGCATGCCTTCCCTCAGAGTCATCATTTTATGATCTAGTATTGTCAAAAATATTATAAAGTTGCCAATTATTCTTATCATCGATTTTTTATTTCATAATAGATATAATGTTTTCTCAAAGTAATACAAAATTAACGATTATACAATTAATAATTTATAAAACATGGGGTAATGAGTAAGCCAGGTCAAAGTGCTAATTATAACAATGATTTAATAAAAACAAACATAAATGTCAAGTGTTTTGATCATACAGTACGGTCTTTTCCAATAACAAACTATATTCTGAATAACAGTAAAATTTATTTTTAATAAGCTTATGCCTATGTTTTATAAATTATTGATTTCAAATCCTGAGAGCACAGCTCTTTATATATTAATTTGTAATGATTATATAATTACACAAATATATATGTGTGTGTGTGTGTGTGTGTGTGTGTGTGTGTGCGCGCGCGCGCGTGTGCGTGTGCGTGTGCGTGTGCGTGTGTGTAAGATACAATATTAAAGTATCGGTAGTTCCCTAATTAAAGGGTATTAATGCTTCTCTAACATTCTATACTTTTTATTGCATTTTCTTGTAGTCGATTTCGAGAGCATTTCAAAACACTATAAACAAGTTTATTTTCATTAAAGACTTTCCGAGTTATGACGCCTGAAAGTTACAGTACACCATAGCTTTCAAGCCTCACAACTCGGAAAGTACTCAACAAAAATAAACTTTCTTGTAGTGTTTTGGAAAGGTCTTGACACCAATTATTAGATTCTGGAATCAAAAATAAGATGTTTTATTTAAAAAAGTTAATGTGATTTTGATCTGATTTTGGCGAAGCCACCCAAGGTCAAACTGATAAGATCAGTAAATAGATCTTTTGATGCACTATAACTTTTTTCTGAAACATTTTCTTGTGAAATGCAAGGGAACGTAAATATTTATGGGTTTCCACATTTTTTGCACACCCTGTATATATACAGGGTGTCCCAGAGCAATGTATACATATTATCACGATGAGGTAGAAGAGATCGAGATAAATCAAAAAATCTAATACCATTTTGCGATATTTGCAATAACTTTTGAGTAATAAAATATTAAAGCCGGCCAAATAAGAACGCGCAAAGAGACAAGCGGTCCCTCGCCTGAGCCGTAGAACCACCCACGGGTAATCGCCTGCGTCGGACGGTGAGTTGCTCTGCCTTTGTCTGTCATGTGTACACGGCCCGTGATTCGCTCAGTTATCCTCTTATTATTCAAAAAGTAAGCGTCGGACAAAATTTTCATACATGAAAAATTGTCTCAGAATTTATCCAAGAACACGTCTTTACAAGGACACATAAGTCGTTCTGAATCACCCTGTATATACAGGGTGTCTCAGACCGTTGTATGAAATTTGTCACATGAGGTAGAAGGAATCGAGACAAACCAAAAGTCTATTACTATTTTGCGATATTTGTAATAATTTTCGAGTAATAAAATATTAAAGTCACCCGAATAAAAGCGCGCGGAGAGATACGCGGTAGCCTGAGCCGTATGTCCGCCACCGTGGCCCCACTGTAGGTGACAGTAAATGGCGCGCGGCGAGGGGAAGGATAATTTGACACCGCACCGCTCCCTCATGCACCCGCACCGCGACAAATCACGATTATTAAGTATTTTGTTTTTTGTAATACTTTTATCATTTCTTTTAGGAAAAAAAAGGAAAAGTTAAATAATGTAATTTCACAAATGTAGCATCACACCTCTCTCTCTAAAGTACAAAAACACAGTAAATATTATCCCTTTTAACAACAGTTCTAATTAATACTATTCAAATCTTACCATTATGTGTAATTTTAAAAACAAAATTTTAACTATTTCTATTTCTTGACACTTTTCAAACACTGTAAGATACTTAGATAAATAGCATCATGCTGGTTATAATTTATCACAGTTTTAACAACAGTTTTCATTAGAAATATTTACGTAATAATATAGTACATTGTTACTGTAAATTTAAGTAATGTAATTAAATGTAATTTAACACATATTCAGAGGAAAAAATAGTTGCAACAACTATAAAAATGTGAACGCATAACACCTCAACTGCTTTTTATGGGTTATAGAAATTATGATACTATAATTAATGCAAGTATAAAAATATTATCACAATTATTAAATCAGATATCAACATGTTACACGTCAATTGCCAAAATGGGAGTCGGAAGTTAGCCACACTGCAGGGGCGAAACTGAAATGGTATTAGTCGCTCGCAAAATTTTAAACCGACATAACTTCTATAATTTGTAAAATAATTTTAATAAATCATACATTATTGTATTCATTAGAAAAAACATTACAACTTTTATCGTATAAAAATATTCACTTTACCATGCAAAAATTGTGCATGTCTCTTCGTTCTTTAACATAAATAATTTCTATAAGTACTGTGCTATTACTATAACCACTGTGCTCACAGTAAAATTTAGTTCAAACCATTTAATTTGATATTGTATTTATTGGGTCTATTTCTGTTAGATTACGAGATAAAAGAGGGTGACTACTTATACTAGGACACCCTGTATATATACAGGGTGTCCCATTTTTTATACAATCCAGCCAAATAATTCGAAAACTAAACCCAGTAGACAAAAATGTTTCAGACAAAAGTTGTATGATTTCGAGTGGGTCATAAGATGGTGTCACGGTCAAATAAAACAAATCTAAAAAAAATTCGATCACGATTAACATTATTTGTGCCCATCTACAAAATTTTATTTTTGTTGAAAATCATTGAGTGTTAATTGTTGTATCACAGTGATATGGTAAGGATGGAAGTTGTGAGTAGTCAAGATCCTGTGACTTGTTGATTTTGGAATATCTAATTCTCTTTCAATTTGCCTCGTTGACACGCTTGGATTAATAGCTATCATTCTCAATACGGCAAATATGTTTGCCTGTTTGATCATCCCTTCTGGTACATTAATACGACGTCTTTATCGTTTTTAACGTTGACGTTGCCGTTGACGCAATAGAAATCTAAAAATCGTACAATGATTTGGATGTCGTCTATGGGGAAATCGATTACAGTACAATACCGCTGTTTGTCGATAATAATTATCGCATTCTCCAAGTACCAGAACAATATCAATAATTTTTTTCAAAGTATAATTCTGCATTTTGCGTACATTAAGTTACAAAATAAAGTAAGAGCAGATAGATTTATTATCCTGATTGATATTGGACGACTAAGGCAAATTTACGCATTTACTGATCAAACTTTTCCATCAGCCATTATAGATCAATCCCAGTTGGATGGATTAAAATACGGTATCTTAGACTGTGTTCGGAAACACACACTAGTGCATGTTGCGCGTAGTCAATGAAACCAAGAGATGGCAGCAGTTTGGTTGTTAGGCTCGCTCATGCACGGACCAAAGCGCATGGACGCACATGTATTGTTCTCACTAAATAAAGCAAGAATTCGTAATAAATCTGTGTACCTTCGTTGAGACATAGGATCACAACAGTGCACCAGCCACTAATGCACACTAACCGTTTGGAAACACCCCTGAGTACTCGGTGTGCGTTCCGGTGAGCTTATTCGGAAACGTGTAGAGTGTGACACCGTATGCCACCAAACCATTTGACGAAAAAGCATGAGAAATCTATGTAAATTGGTGGCGCATGCGCAAAACGTAGAAATAAGCAGTGTCAGGCTGTTAGCGTTTGGATCAGTCCCGATCTTGCTCTAATCGGCCGGATCAGTCCCGACACACACACATATACACACTCACCCACCCACCCACATACACACACACACACACGCGCGCGCGCGCGCGCGCGCAAACGCACACACACGCACGCACACGCACATGCACACGTACGCACACACACACACACACACACACACACACACACACACACACGATGAACATCTGACCGTGGCAACCTCCATGTGGTACATCTCGAATAACGGTAATGCCGACGGTATTATGACTTTCAAGTCTTGTAACTCATAAAATATTTAACAAAAAAAAAAAAATTATAGTGTTTTGGAAAGGTCTTGAGATAAGCTATAAAAATATGCAATAAAAAATAGGCAGTTCCATTAAAAAAATTGAAGATGAACTTTACATGACCTTCAAGCAACTATTCAAGGTCAAATTAATGAAATCATCTTATGTCCCCCTCGAAATCATAAAACTTTTGTTTGAAACTTTTATGTCTACTGGGTTTAGTTTTCGAGATATTTGGCTGGATCATTTAAAATGGGACACGCTGTATATGTGTGTACACATGTACATATACATACATACATATATATATATATATATATATATATATATATATATACATAGAGGAGACCGGGGCAAATCGTTAGACGGGGTAATTCGATAATTGGAAATATCTTTTTATGGGTACATATTAAAAATTTACTTTAATCATTGTAAACACGTCCTAATGTAACGATGTTGCTAACAAAGTTTTGTTGGTAACGGCGTCATATTAATGTCGTAGTAGGGAAAAATGTGTTTTGCGACAGTCGAAGTTATTTCTGATAGTCGGCATTTCTTCAAAATTTAAATAAGATAATAAGGTTTTTTGAAAACTTTGAATGTATCGTGTCCAGTTGAACGTATTTGAAACATTTGGTGTTTACTTTTTGCTGTGTGATGTCTATTTTTGTCGATCATACGCAATAATGCGCACAGTTGATGTTGGGGCTATTCGTAATATTGAGCACCGAGGCGATTCGTTAATACTGATTGCAGGGCCTAACCTAAGTTGGGTAATCCTAACCCTTCGGCTGTGTTACAAACGTCTGCGCTACGCGGAGTTAAACATTGAGGTAAAGTTCTTTATTGATTTAGTTCAAACATGATAATATTGTATCTTTTAATACATAGAACATGAATATGAATATAAAATCGTCGCTCTTAAGCAGGTAAAAAGTTATAAAGCGTTAAAGGTTGACACTTGTAAGGTTAGGAAATCTGTCACATCGATGGCATAAAAGAACATGCAAACGTGTATGTTTGCATTTGTTTTTTGTATACCTACGTCTTTTTTTAAATAAAAGAAAGTCTTAACAACAGCTTTTTTACAGACTTTCAACTTAAAATACAAATTTCGGAATATTCCCGGACTAGTTACGAATTACTCCGGGCTTGGGGCTATTCTTAATTCTTGACATTGGTCGACATTTTTATATGTACTTTAAAGCATGGTGGAAGTAATGAGGTGTGCTTATGCGCACGTTTCTTGCAATATCCAATCACAGAACGTGACAGAAGTCCGCCATGTTTCGCACTTTTGACTGTGTACTAACTCACGGAAACACACCGACACAAGAATCTGTTTGTATGAGTTCAAAATGGACGATTTTTGTCACGATGCGCAGAACAGACGAAAATGTGTCCGCAATACGAGCACACCTTATTACTTTCACCATGCTTTAAAGCAAGTACATTTGCATGTTCTATTTATATCGGCATTGTGAAGAGGAAGGTTCAACCTTTCAAACCGGCTCGTTTTTTTTTTATTTTTTTTTAATTTTTTTTTTTTATTGATATAGGACTCAGGAGACACAAAAGAAAAAAAGGTCTACCGATTTGCCCCGGTCTCCCCTATATATATAACGTTCGTACTGTGGAAACAGTTCTTCATGTTGTTGAACAAAAGCCCGAAACTAGTATTCGGGTTATTGCACAAGAGCATAATTTGTCTTACTCCACAGTATAAAGAATTTTAAAAGAAGAAAAAATGCACGCTTACCATTACACTCGCGTGCAAGATTTACGAGAGGAAGATTATCAACAAAGAAAAAGATTCTGTGAAAATTTTTTAAGCAGATTAAATGAGGATCCGCAATTTCCTTCTCGTATTTAACGATAAATCGTTGTTCACACGAGAAAAAATTGTTAATTTTCACAACATGCATATGTGCAGCGATGAAAATCCTCGAGTTACTCGATTTAGAAGTTTTCAAGTCCGATGGAAACGTCTGGGCAGGAATTATGGGTACGAATATACTGCGCCCAATTATTCTGCTAGAGATTCTAAATGGAGCATCGTGTAAGGACATCTTGGCAGAAAATATTCCCGATTTTCCAGAAGAAATACCATTTGCTGAAAATAACAGAATTATATTTCAACAAGATGGTGCTAGACCGCATAATGCCAGAGTTGTTACAGACTATTTAAACGAACAATTTCCTGGCCGTTTAGATGGGCCATGATCTGAATCCATTGGACTTTTTCCTATGGGGATATTACAAAGAAGTTATTTATAAGAAGTTTCCTGAAGATTTAAAAGATTTAAATGACAGGCTCCATTATGCTATTTAGGACATCGACAACGATATTCTACAGAAGACTCAAAGAAATTTATTGAGACGCATGAGAGCTTGTGTTGCAATGAACGGTGGCCACTTCAAACATCTATTGAGAAAAGAAAAATGAAATAAGCAATTAATCTGCCCTTTTCAGGGCAACCAAATATTTCATACGTGAAACATTTTCTTACACACAATTTGCAAGGTATTATAAAAAATGAATAAAATACTCAAGGAAATTGTAGGATATGTTTTATACAATTTTCAACAAAAATTAATGGGAAATGAGTAATGAAGAATCAACATAATTTATTTAAAAATATTACATTTGTAAAATTTTTAAATAAATTATGTTAATTTTTTATTACTTCTTAATACACATAACTTTTTAAAAATGTTGCATTTGAAATATTTTTTAATAAACTACATGTATTGATAAAAAATTATTTATATTGTTTTGCCCGCGTGTCACGTATGTGACTGTAAACTTGAAGATTTCAAGGTCATCCTGATTTTTGACGGCTGGAAGACTTTGATATGAAACAAGAGATAGTCGCTCTAGAAACTTGAACCGTGAACGCGCCGCGAGTGCAACGTTTGGGGGCTCGTCCGGGATGATGACCGTAAAATCTTCGAGTTCACGATCACAAGCGCTACACACGGACGCAACAATATTTGTAATTTTTAATTACCGCGTTTTGATTTTTAAAACGTCAATCATGCAGTATTACACGAACAATAAAACTAATTGACTGCTCGCTAAAGCAAAGAGGATATAACCTAACCTAACCTAACCTAACCTCTTTGTTGTAAACACGTGTCTTGTGTAGTCGTGTAAACACGTGGTTCTTTTTTTGAGTAATTTTCACGCGTGATTAGTAGTGACGAATAGTAATTGACGATAGTGCTTTGTATAAAGTGACGATAGTAATTTGTATGCGTTAGTATTTTTTGACTAAAAGATGATTGTAGTAAATGTAACAAGTAATGTGATTTAAGAAAAAAAGAAGAAACTCGGAAATTTCATAAAGACATTTTATCTTTGTGAAAATAAAGACTGATTGCTGTGCAAGATGATAAGGGAGTATACACGTTCAAACTTGATCGGACACGTGTCTCTCTCTCTCTCTCTCTCCTTCTATCTGCACGTTTATTTTTCAATCACGCATTTGAAATATGCTAGTTTTGACTTAAAAGGGATATTTTTTTACACGTAAAGAATTATTAAAGATAAGACGTCAATGCATGAGTTGATAAATAAATAAGAAAAGAATGAGAATGGGATAATGATTTTGAGAGAGAGGAGGGAGAGAGAAAAGCAGTGTTCGATCGGTCAGCTGATCATTGCGATCGCCTCACGTAATTGCCCGTATCGAAAGGTGAGATGCGCCGGCCCTGCATCTCCGCTATACACGCCCGGTTATTGAATAACTATTTCCTCTTAAAATTCAAAAATTAAGCTTTGGACAAGTTTTTGCCAAAGAAAAAGTTGTTTCAGAATAATCTCAGAAATATGTCTCTTTAAAAATATAAGGTTTTTCTGAATTACCCTGTGTGTATATATATATATATATACATATATATATATAGGGCGCGTATAGCGGAGATCAAACAATTAGTGCAACTGTTTGTGTGTGTGTGTGTGTGTGTGCTTGCGCGCGCGCGTGCGTGTGCGCGTGCGTGTGCGTGTGCGTGTGCGTGTGCGTGTGTGTATGTGTATATATATTAGGAGTACAAATTGAAAACCGCCGTTTTTTGTCAAAATTTGAGGATTAATTGTTGAAAAATGGTTACATATTTATTCTTGAAAGTATTGTCCATCGCTGGCCACTACTTTCTCCCACCTTTCGGGCAGCATACGAATCCCGCGTCGAAAAAACTGCTCGTCTTTTGCGGCGATCCACGAATCGACCCAGTTTTTGGCCTCTTCGTAATAATGGAAGTGCTGCTCAGCCAGGCCACGCGCCATTGATCGGAACAAGTGGTAATCTGAAGGGGCGATGTCAGGAGAATACGGCGGATGAGGTAAGACGTCCCATTTCAATGTTTCCAGATATGTTTTAACGACCTGAGCAACATGTGGCCGAGCGTTGTCGTGCAGCAACATCACTTTTTCGTGTCTTTGCTCGTATTGTGGCCGTTTTTCCTGCAATGCTCGGCTCAAACGCATTAGTTGTGTTCGGTAGCGAGCTCCTGTGATGGTTTCACCCGGTTGCAACAGCTCATAATAAATCACGCCGAGCTGGTCCCACCAAATACACAGCATGAGCTTCGAGCCATGGATGTTTGGCTTGGCCGTCGATGTAGATGCATGTCCGCGGTAGCCCCACGATTTTTTTCGCTTTGGATTATCATAATGGATCCACTTTTCATCGCCGGTTACAATACGATGCAGAAAACCCTTCTGTTTTTGCCGTTGGAGCAGCTGTTCGCACGCGAAAAACGCCGTTCGACGTCTCTCGGCTTTAATTCGTATGGCACCCAGTGTCCATGCTTTTGGATCATTCCCATGGTTTTCAAACGATGTGAAATAGCTTGTTGAGTCACGCCCAATGAATCTGCAAGCTCCTGTTGCGTTTGAGATGAATCTTCATTCAGTAATGTTTCCAATTGTGCGTCTTCAAACTTTTTCACCTGTCCGGGACGCTCCTTGTCTTCTACGCCGAAATCACCACTTTTGAAGCGTTGGAACCATTCTCGACACGTTCTTTCACTAATGGAAGCCTCACCATAAGTTTTTACAATCATTCGACGCGCCTCAGCCGCAGATTTTTTCGAATTGAAGGCAAAAAGCAAAACTTCCCGCAAATGACGCTTATTGAGAACAAATTTCGACATCTTCGATCACAAAAAAATATATAACGCCGATAAAAATTCACAACTGCAATGATAAGCAATTGATACCAGATGCCCAACCTTACATTTAAAATTTTTGATCTAACGTTTGGCGCCAGCATTTATCGCCAGCGCCATCTACTGGAAAACGGCGGTTTTCAATTTGTACTCCTAATAGTTGCAGTAATTGTTTCATGATTTATTACCAAAACTATACATTTTTATACACTGAGAGAAGAGAATTATAATATCTACCTCTTATGTATAGTTAGTTACATTTATTATGTTTATAAAGTTCCAATCTTGGAAGTTTAAAAAAGTTAGTTTTAATCATATTGGTAAATTAAAACATCTTTTACTTGATTTTATTTTCAAAGAAATTTATCAAAAAATTACTTTATTAAAATACAACAACAGTTAAAGTCACATAATGACCCATCGTTTATACCATTTATGTGTTTCATTTGTTACGAGAAATAAAACGCCATAACAGCCATCTAGTGACGGATTTGTATACTAGTATATGCAGAGAAAAAAGGTGATATTTGTGACTATAATTGCATAGTTAGGAAAATAATTATATTAAAAAATATATAATTTAGTTTGTTCTTCTTAGTAGTATTAGTAATAGTAGTGGTGTTTTATTCCCTTTGCGAGATACACTGCGGACCTCCGTTCCGCTTACAAAATACGTATGCTTTTCGCATCTTTTCATTCCACACGAGAGAGAAGGGAAAATGAAATACACTCATCCATCCATACATCATTCTACACTCATTCCTTGGACCTCCGTTTCCGCCGCATTTTCCTTCCTTCCTTCATTCCTTCCTTACTACCATTTATTCCAAACCAACCTCCTCCCTCCCTCATCTCCTCCAGTCTCTTCATCCAAACCTCTCCCTCCCCCCTCTCACCTAAAACCTCTACCATTTTCTGCCATCTCTTTTCTCTTCCCCACTCCGTGCATTCCTCCCATATATGTTCCCACGTTTCCTCTCTCCATCAACATATCCTACACTTTCTTGCCTCTTTCTTTTTCCAGTATCCACCTCCTCTCATACCGTCTCCTAACCTAAACCTAAACTTCGCAATCATTTTCTGTCTTTCCTCCTTCCAATCCCTCTTTAAGTACTCCAGCACTCCCTCCCCCTTCACTCTGTTATACCATCTGTTGAACCTCGAGCTCCTAATTCTTTCTCACCTTTTCTCCTCCTGCCGCTTCCTTTCTCTTGCTACCACCTCTTCCTCCCTTAATCTTCCCTCTTCTCACAACGTTTCTATCTTTTTGATATTAAAGCTCTTTTCTTCATAGAAACCTCTTCCTTCTTGTTCTCACTTTCCTATCACCTTTCCCTCCTTCGCTCTACCTCTTATCTCCTCCCTGCATAACTTTGCCAACTCCTCCTTTTCCCAGTTTCTTTTTATAACTCCATGCCCTTATTGCTGCCCTTCCCCTTAATTTTTTCCTCTGCATCTCCTCCCTTACCATGTACCTCGGTGTGTACCTTTCCACCCCTATTATCCATTTTAAACACCTGTCTTATATCCTCTCTACCCATTCCCTTTTTTCCCACCCCCAAATTTCTGCACCATAGCTAACTACCGTCTACACCAACCTAACAAATAACCACATTCTTCTAGCCCAGTCCTTTCCGAATTACCTCTTTCCTATTCCCCATACCTCTCTCATCACCACCGCTCCTTTTTTGACTCTCTCCTCTATATGCTCTTCCTGTCCCCCATTTGCCATCATCATGTACCCCAGATATTTATACCTTTTCACTTCCTCTATTTCATTTTTTTTTCCATTTCCATATTATCTTTTTTTGTCTCCCACCCTTTTTTCTACACCTCATCACTTTTGTTTTCTTCACATTTACCTCTAATCTTTTTTGTTCTACATATCCTTCTAATGTTTTTATCAACCCTTTCATCCTTGCTTCGTCCTCTGTCACCATCGCCATATCATCCGCATACGCCAGGGAATAGATATTTTTTTCTTCACCTTTACTTCCCCCCAACTCCCATTTCCTAACTCCTCATCCAAATCCGCTAGCAGTAGTGTGAACATGCATGGACTCAACGGACATCCCTGTGTCATTCCTCTACCTGTCCAAAAGTTTCCCCCCTCCTTTTCCCCTACCCTTACTCTACTTATTGTTTCCTCCAAAACTTCCTCACACCTCACAACCAGACTCTCTCTTACTCTTTCCTCCTCATTATCTGTACCAGTATTTTCCTATCTACCGAGTCAAACGCTGCTTTCATATCCATAAACATAACAACTATTTTGCCTTTTGTTTCCGCTATTTTCTTATTTCTTAAATAGCTTAACTCGTATATGTGGTTTATTGTTCCTACCCTTCTCCTGAACTCCGTTTGACTCGGTGGTAATATCCTTTTATTTTCCACTTCCTCCTTCAATCTCTCTGTCATAACCGCTGCGTACACTTTATACGCCGTTTGCGCAAGCGTAACCCCCCTATAGTCTTCTACCTTTTTTCCCTCCTTCTTTTCAATATCGGTACCACTATCTTTTCTCTCTATTCTTCCGGTCATCCCTCTCCCTTCCACACTCTAGTGCATATTTCCCAAAGCCATTCTCTTATTTCTTTTTCCCCATATTACCATACTTCATTTATAATCCCATCCCCTCCTGCCGCTTTTCTGTCCTTCAATTTCATTATCGCCCTACCAATTTCATCTCTACTAATCTCTTCTTTCTCTCCTACCCCGTTCCCCATTAGTGCCCCTCTTATCCTCCACTCCACTCCCCCAGTACCTGTCTAAAGTGTTAATCCCATTCCCCCATTTCAATCCCTTCCGTGACTGTCTTTCTCTTCCTCCTTCTTTTATTCACTACCTTCCACACATTTTTTTTTGGATCTTCTTCCTTCTATTTTTCTCTCCCATCTTTCCCTCTCCCTTTTCTTTTTTTCTCATAATGTTCTCTGTACTTCCTTCTCATTTTCTTATATTTTTTTCCCGTTTCCCCCTCTCTTCCTCCACCTCTTTAAATTCTACATAACCTCTCTTTTCCTATCTCTATATTCCTCATCCCACCATCCTCTCCGCACCTTCTTTTCTTCCTTCTCTACTCTCTCCAATGCCACTTCTACTCTTCTCTTCATTTTCCTCCAAACCTCCCCTACCTCCTCACCATCGCTATCCCTCTTCCCAAAGTATTCCTCAAATTTCTTTTTTCCCTTCTCCGTCCAAACCCCATTTTTTCCTCTCCCTTTCCCTTTCCCAGTTCTCTCTTTCCTCCACTCTTCTCCCTCCACCCATACCGTTATCGGCTGATGGTCGGAATCCACCCGATTCTCCACCTTCATCTCTTCCACCTTTCTTTTTGTCTTCTCATTCCCGATCACGTAATCTATTACGGTTCCTCTCTTTGCTTCTGTATACGTTCATTCCTTCTCCTCATCCCCCTTTACGCTTCCATTCAAAATCGACCATCCCAATTCTCCTATATAACTACATAGTTTCTTTTCTTCTCCATTCACTTTTTTATCTTTTAAGCTCCTCTTTCCCTGTTCTACCCTTTCTTCTACATCCTCACCAACTATTCCCTCTTTTCTTCCCCATTGAAATCCCCCCTCCCCATATTAACAACCGCACCCCTTCTTCTCTACCCTCTATCCACTCTCTCAGCTGCCCCATTTTTCCCTCCAAATCTCCATTCACATACACTCCTATTAGCCTCCACCACTTTTCCCGTAAATTTACTTTTACTGCTTGTAATTCCTTCTCTTTTCTTTTCTTATCATTTTTTTCTCTCCCTGTCTCTTCCTTTATCCCCAAAAGCACTCCTCCCATTGCCCTCCTTTTCTTACTCTTCCTTGCCCCCTCTTGCACTTCCCACACGTATCCTTTTGGCAGCCATTTTCGAACTCTTTCCCATCCCTTCTTTTGTAACAAAGTCTCACTCAGGAACATCACATCCCATTTTTTTAGTCTATCCCTGAATTCCTTCTCTTCGTTTTCCATGCCTGCCACATTCCAAAAACCTATTTTATACTTTTTACCATCTTTTTTTTCTTATTCCTCCTTTTTTCCTATGCTTCTTATTTTTTATATTTTCTTCTTTTTCCTCCTTCTCCCTCTCCCTCCGTCCACCACTCTCCTCTCTCTCTTTCTCTCTCTCTCTCTCTCTCTCTCTCTCTCTCTTCTCTCTCTCTCTCTCTCTCTCTCTCTCTTTCTCTCTCTCTCTCTCTCTCTCTCTCGCCAGGAGAAGACGTGTCAAGAGTCTCTCCGTAAATGTAATAATTTTTGAGTGGTTTGAAGTGAGAAAAGACATAAAATAAGTTGATTGATTTGCACCACCATAGACCGGGAATAGCTGTGAAAGTTATCTAGCTGGGATATGGCGATCTGTGAGTGTGAGCAGTAAATTTATTATTCGGGACATCTAAGTCTCACAAGACAGTAGACATTATACGTGGAAACAATAGTGCTGACGTGTGTAAGTGGATCACAGGTGACGGATCGCTTATGCTGATATTAACGGCTTCGGCCGGTAATTATCAGCATGGACAAGGAATATGCAGAATACCGATGCTCGGCATGTAGGAAGGCAATTAATAACAAAGTTGTTAAATGTAAAAGTTGCCCAAAGCTTTCTTACCATCTAGGATGTGTAAATAAGCATAGAATTCTCGACAGAAACCAAGAGTACGTGCCGTGTAAAAGCCCATTTGAGGAATTTTCCATTGATATTGAGAAAGTACCAACACCGACAGGAAGAGATAAGACATCATCGACAGGATCTGTAAGGTCTACAGGAGCGGTCACAACAATGAGCAGTGGAAGTAAAGGGTCAGGCATTAACTTAAAAATAGAATGGATTATAAGAGCTGTAAAAGAAATAAAAGATAAGACGGTACGTAAAAATGAAATTAAAATAATGATTAAAGAAGTAGTTCAAGAATTAGGAAATGTCAACCAAGAACTGGAAAACTTGAAGAAAATGATACAGGGAACAGCATATGGATCAAAGGAAGGACCGCAGAGACGCTACAGTGAAGCGGTTAAAGAAAAGAAGAAAGAAAACGTTATAATAGATAAACCAAAATTGCAACAGGAGATTGAAGACACAAAGAAGTAATAAAAGAGAAGGTAGATATAAAAAATATAGCAATGGGAGTAACGAAATTAAAGAAAGGAAGCAAAGGAGTTGTAATTATGGGTTGTGAAACTGGAGAATAGGTAAAAAAATTGAAAGAGACAGTACAAGCTAAGTTGGGAGAGAATTATAAAGTACTCGAGTTGTCTCAATCGAAACCAAAATTAAAAATTGTTAACATAAATTTAGAAGAGATGAACTTAGATGATAATGAACTTATAAATACAATTGAGAAGCAGAATAAAATAAATACAGTAAATATGCAAATTGTGAAGAAAATGGTTAAAGAAAAGAGTAACAATCAAAGAAGAGGAAATGAAGAAAGATCACTAATAGTGGAAGTAGATAAAGAGACGCACAACCTGATATTGAAGAAATTAAAACTAAATATAGGATGGAAGAAATGTCCTGTATTTAATCACATCAGTGTCGAAAGATGTTCTAAGTGCTGGGGATACTTCCACATTGCTAAAAATTGTACGAGAGAAGAAACATGTTGCAAATGCGCAGGGAATCATAACTTGCGTGTTTGCACAGCGATGGAGAGCAAATATTTGAATTGTATGTTCAAAAATAGAACATACAATCTAAAAATAAATGATGAACATGAAGCCATCAATCAAGTATGCCCAACTTTTAAGAGGGCGTTACAGGAAGAGAAGAAGAGAGCAGGTTGGGAAGATACAAAATAGCAACTACCGAAAAAAGAAGAAATAATTATGTATACAAATGCGTAGAGCTTACCAGGGCACATAGACAAACTGCAGCATCAAGTTATGAAGAGGATAAATTCTGTAGTGGTAGCGATGTCAGAGACCAGGCTGATTAGTGACATAGAACACAGTGAAATAAATATGCCGGGTTACACTGTAGTTAGATGCGATGCCGAAAATAGGAACACAGGGGGAGTTATTATGTATATAAAAGACGATATTAGATATGAAGTAGTATTAATAAAAAAGTTAGAATCAAATTGCTGGTGTGCTGCGATAGAAATGAAAGAAAAACTTTATAAAGAAGTGATTATGGTAACATATCACTCACCAAGCGCATTGCACGGAAATTTCATGAGATTATTTGAGGATATAGTAAAGGAGTTAGTAATAAAGGGAGAATGCATGATAATAGGAGATTTTAATATAGACTTATGACTCGTTTCATGCAAAGAAATTACAAGAGACAATGTTAAGCTTGGGCATGAAACAGTATGTGAACGAACCGACGAGAGTTACGAAAGACAGTCAGACAATTATAGATTTAATTTTCTTTAATAATAATAAAATAGTGCAAGTAATTCATGAACCTAAGATTACCATGCGTGGCTAAAAATAGAGTTAAGTGTGAGTAAAAATGAAAGTAAATACAGAGAATTTAGCGCTAGAAATTACAAAGAGTTTGAGGAAGATGAATTTGTTATTTTAGTAAAAAACAAATTACAAGAAAGTCAGGGATGGCAATGTGAATATATGGGTGTGAGTGAGAGAGCGAAAAAATTTGTTAACAGTATAGTAAATGCGATAGATGTAATAGCACCGAAGAAAAAATTTAGAATTCCAAAATTATGGGAGGGAAAAAAATGGTTCTCAGATGAAATAAAAGAGGCTGCGGATAGGAGGGATAAGGCATATAGAAAAGCATTGTATGACAATACCGAACAAAATTGGTCACAGTATAAAATTGAAAGAAATGGAGTAGTAAAATTAATCAGTGAAAAAAAAAAGAATATTATGAAAGTATGATAGATCTTAATAAAGAAAATCCTACGACTATGTGGAAAACCTTGAAAGAAGTAATTAGAGGCGAGCCAGTAGGTATAAAGGAAATAGGAAATATAGATTTTGAGATCTTAGGCAATACCGAAGAGTGCAATATAGCCGATAAATTTAATTTATATTATATACAAAGTATTAATAGTATAGTAATCTCTGTAAAGGTAGATAGATCCGGCAGTGATATAATTGAATTTTGAATGAATATAAATAAGAAAACTATTTATACTATCGAGAACAAAGGAATTATGAAAAGTTTTGAGGTTGTTACATTAAAGCAGCTAGAAGAAATAGTTATGGGATTACAAAAAAAATGGTACGGAAGAGGGAATAACTAGTGATATATTGAAGGTAGCTTTTCCCGTAATAAAAGAAGAATTTGCGATTTTAATAAATAATTCTTTAAGAGAAGGTCACTGTCCGGAAGGTTGGAAAACCTCTATTATAACCGATCCCAAAGATAGATAAAGCCAAAAAAGCAAGCGAATATAGGCCTATTAATATGTTACCAATATATGAAAAAGTGCTAGAATTAGTAGTAAAAGAACAACTTGAAACATATTTGGAAACAAACGGTATTATATCAGAACACCAGGCGGGATTAAGAAAATATTATTCGTGTGAAACAGCAATTCAATCCGTCATAGACGAATGGAAATTAATAGTGAGCGAGGGAAAAATGGTAGGAGTTATCTTCATGAATCTTAAGAGAGCGTTTGAAGCAATAAATAGAGAAAGATTGTTAGAAAAAATGTATCAATACGGAATTAGAGGAATGACTTTAGAGTGGTTCAAATCATACTTAAATAATAGGTAACAACAGGTACGATTCAATCAGATATGGTTTAAATTATTGCCTACAGAATATGGAGTGCACAAGGTTCAGTACTAGGATTTTTGCTATTTATATTATATTAAAATGATATAATTGAAGTCTGTCCAGAAGGGTGCAATATATAAATGTTTGCAGATGACACGCTTATATATGTAAGCAGAGAAAGTAGTGCGGATGTAAAGGTAAAAATGAATATGGCGTTTAATATAATCGAACATTGAATGAATATAAATAAGTTAAAAATGAACGCACATAAAACAAAATATATGATTAGTTAGAAGTATTAGTAAAGAATTAAGAGGTATTACTGTCGTGAAGTGTCTGGATGGAATTGAAATAGAACGGGTATCAACCATGAAATATTTAGTTATAATGCTAGACGATAGACTTAGATTTCAGGACCACTGCGATTATATATTTAAGAAAATAGGGAAAAAGACTAGTTTTTTAAATAGAATAGGTAACTTTGTATCAGCATATACTAGATGTATTGTGTACAAGTCTATCATAACACCTCATTTTGAGTACTGTGCCACTCTATTAGTTGGGATGGGTGAAACGCAATTGAATAAAATTCAGATAGCTCAAAACCGTGCCATAAGAGTAATTTTACAGTGCAATAGATATACTAAAATTGAACACATGCTACAAGCCTTACAGTTCATGTTTGTAAGGCAACGGCTATGTTATAACGTTAATGTATTTATCTTTAAAATATTAAATGGCATGGCTTCGGAGGCGTTAAACAATAAAATAGAGATAGTGGAAGGAGAATGCGGTAGGCAAACAAGGCAAACAGGAAACTTAGTAGTAACTATCCGTAGAATTAGAAGTGCTCAAAAAAGCCTTTTTATGAAGGTATAAAAATGTATAATTTGTTATCCACTGTGATTAAGGGGGGAAATCCAATTAGAACGAGGAAAAATAAGCTATTTTCAAGAATTTTTTTGTAGGAAAAAGAATTTTTCTATATTTTTCGAACTTAAACATTTATTTATATATGATTTGGACTGTCCATACGTATTTTTTTTTTCCAAAAATATTTAAAAATGGCGGACATATGAAGCATCCCATTTGGCAGGTCCGCGTGTGAGTTGCTCAGCTGCTGGACAAATGGCGTCCGTGATATTGATCCTATAACAAGCAGCGAAAAAATTCTTATTATTTATACCCATAATTCGTAATTGAACCTAAAAAAAATGAAAAAAGTCAAAAATTTTGAATATGAAACGCTTATGAAAATAAATTTCCATTTTTTGACGTTTTCTCTGCACAATTTTTGCAATAAATAAGTCATTTTTTATTATAATTTTCACAAACATTTAGGTTCACCGACATTGTACTGATGTCACGAAGTTGTGTGCGAAAGTTCAGCGCGATCGGTTGAATAGTTTTTAAATGAGAGTTCCAGCAGTGCAGAAAAATACAGTTTTGAGAAAAACGTGTTTAAAGTTTTGACAAGTAAAAGATACAAGATATCTATAATTTACCTCTTAGTCAGCAATCCCGGCGCCATAGAACAATCCTTCTGCTTCCTCGAAGAACTCGTTCTGCTCCAATAACTGCTCTCTTCGGGCCTTTCGAGTTTCTTTAGAGTTGAAAGAGTTGCGCCGCTCCTGTCGAGATACCCGGCGCCCGTCGACGTTCTCAGCATAGTTCTTGGTCTGGCTCCCAATAATTATTTGTAACTCCATCATAATTTGTAGAATGGAAGAATATCCTTCATTGAAGACTCCAGCAGCGATGTAGGATGCAATTTCAACTATTTTCAGCCCAGAATTAAGATGTTTTGGAGCTAAACGCCAAATCGTAGAATTGAAACTTTCGTTTGAATTCTGCGTATGACTGCCCAAGCATCTCTGAAGTAATTCTTCCTTAGATAAATCTTCATAAATTGGAAGAATGTGTTTTGCGACTGTTGGATCGAGTGAAGGAGGGTGCTCGAAAGAATCCAAATTTGCTCCAATAGCTTTTTCTTTCTGCCACTTACACCAGCTGTCTTCGCCGGGCGGGCAGTATTCGTGCTGTGGCTTCTCATCCGTAGAGATCAAATGGTAATAAGTGGCTATAATACCTTTTCTCATTCCCTCAATACTATTCGCATTTCTTCTAATTGCCAGACCGTAGTACGTTGTGAGCTTTTTAATTAAAGCATCCGTTAGTTTGCCTTTACCACCGAGTTTTTGTGTTTTTTTTATATTTCGGAGCCGAGTGCCCATTCTTTTCGCTACGTGGCCAATGCATTCGCTTTTTGCAACTTGAAATTCATCACCGTAAGGATTCTTATCTAGAATGGCCTTGAAAGTTTTGGAGTCTCCGTCTCCAATATAATTACCATATTTAACGCCATACTTTTCCTCTGATCTTAAAAAGATTTCTGTAATCGCATCGACCTCCATTTTTCCGGCTGAGCCCTCGTGATTTTTTATACACTCTTCCTCGTGATTTATATACCACTCTTCGTATTCTGGAGTGTTCACCTTCTTTTTCCAAAATCTGCATGCATGGCAATAGCTACTTTTGATAACTAAATCGATGACTTTGCCCGAATAGTAGCCTATGACCGTTACAACTCTGTACAGCAATTTGAATCCACGTTTTTTCCACGAGCCATCTCCAGAGACTTTCAAATCTAAAATAGACCTCTCATGTTCTTCATTGAATTTTTTTTCTTCTTCGATAGTTTTCTTGCAGAGACTTTCAAAAACAGATTTTGTACAGGAGTGAATATACGTGATAATATTATTATACGTGCTCTCATTCATTCCTTTACAAATGTCCATGAGGTTGCAGAATAAATTAATACCCTCTCTGCCAACACCTAAGAGTCGCATAACAAACACCATCCGACGATTCACTTCGTATCCAGTGTTGATTAGTGGTCCTGAATTGATGTTTCTCTGACCACAGCGACAAAGTAAAACTATCTTGAAACCGAGGCCTCGATTCTCAGCTTCTTCAAACTTTACATTCTGTTTACAAACACGACAAACAAGGAGCTCTGTCAAGGCTGTAAAAACGGTGAATATTTCAATCAAACGATAGCCATGCAATGGATTCCAGTGAATATCTTCAGCACTAGCATTGGAGAGTTTTCTTGCACTCGTACTTTCACATCCTTCTTCATCTGCACTCTTTTTATTTGAAAACTGATTACCATGGAACTTTCTTTTGCGTGGTTTCGATTGTTTTGGTTCGGCGTGTGTGCCTTTCGGATAGGACATTTCGAATTTGCACTGTCGTTTTGTACAGGCCGAACTTCGGAGCTAAACTGAGAACCGGTTCTGCTCGATGCCAGCGCCAACGGACCCAACGGTTTCGACTAAACGTAACAACAGAAATAAAAGCCGTCTACCAGGGGTGCGTTCCAAATCTTACAGTAAAACTCTAGTTACATCTCTATACGTTTTGGATCGCAGCCCTGAAAGGTAAAATCCCCGCTCCGGGTGAATATACCTGCTGCGTGCTATTAGAGCTTCGACGCTGCTCAAGAGATTTGTTGCGCTCGGAGGCCATAACTTCCGAATGGCTGCGAATTTCGATTTAAAACGTTGGGAACATATTCTTACAATGTTAAATAAACATTTTATGCAAAAAAAAAATTCGATTTTTTGAAAGTTCTAATTGGATTTCCCCCCTTAAGCAATGTAGAGAATTAGTAGCGTTTAAGAGGCTGTTAAAAGAATATCAGTTAATATTAATATATAGTTAATGTATATATAATATAATATTGTGTACAAGAAATAGCTGTAAAAGCTAAATAAAGGTCAATCCATCAATCAAAACCCTACTAAAAATCCCCTTTTTCTTTTCCCATCCCTCTACCCTCTTCTATCCCCTCCTTTCATTTTCTTACTTCTTTTCCGTGCCATTCCCTCAACTCATCCTTAATCTCATCCCATACCCATAATTTCTCCTTAATCCATATTTTCATATATCCTACTCTTACTTTCCTACCTTTTTTTCTTATCCTTTTTGCTTCGTCATTATCGACCGTTCTATGCTTCTCTCCTTTTTTGTCAGATTATTTACTATCCACTCCCTTCTTTCCCTCAGCTTTGCTTTTCCTTTCATCACGACAATTTTCTCCCCTACACTCGCTAATCTTACCTATACTATTTTGCTTCCCTCCTTATCTTTCTTCCCTATACTTCTTATCCCTTCCAATCTTGCTGTCGCCCCCATCGCCCCTACTATTTCTTCTATCTCTTTTCTTACCCCCTCTATCTCTTTCTCCTTTGCTTTCACTTCTTTTATGATTATACTTCTCTCCCTCTCTTTCCTTTTACCCTTTTCCCCCTCTAACTCTATTCTCTTCATCTTTTCTTCTAATTCCTTCATCTCTCCCTTTCTCTTTCTCTCTATCTGCTTTACTTTTTCCTCCTCCTTCCTTTCCTCACCTCCTTCCTCTTTGTCTGCCATCTTCCTACCTTCCTTGATCTTTTCCACTCTTTTCTCTAAACTGTCTAATTTTTTCTTCATAACTTTCATCCACTCCCTCATTTCTGCTTTCTCCTACTTTACCTCTCTTAATTCTACTTTAATTTCCTTAAAACCCTTCCTCACCTCCTTTAATATCTCACTCAACCCCCCTTCTTCCTGCTTTTCCGGCTGCTTTTTCGGTTGTTTTTTCTGTTGCTTTTCCGTCGTTTTCAATACCTTTAAACTTTTCTTAAAAATATTTACCTGTAATGCATTTATCTCCTTCCTTTTCTTTCCTCTCTTAAACGCATCTATCAGCGACGGACTGTATACTCTATCCCTCATTAAACCTTCTACTTTGCTCGGTCCCACCTTACTCTTCTCCTCCCCTTTCCCCTCTTCTTGCTTTCCTATCTCCCTTCTTTCTTCTCCACCCTTTTTTCCTTCCTCCATTCCGTTTTTCTCCTATCTTACTATCTTTTCCCTTTTCAAATTTTCCACGTCTCCGCCTGATCTCTTCCCTTGCGCTTCCCACTTCTGCCACGACGGCGCTATCTCTGCCTTTTCTTCTGCTTAGTGCTTTCTCCACTAACTACGTTTGTGGCCTGTTCTACCTCCTGCTTGCCTAATCTCCATCTCCCATCCACCTACTTCCCTTTTATCTCTCCACACCCTTACCCCCGCCTTTTACTCATACTCACCCTCTACCACCAGCCTCTTCCCTTTTTTTTTACCTCCTTTCACTCCACGACGTCTCACCTTATCCCCTAACACTTGCTTATCAATTGCACTCTCCACACACACGTCAATCATTCTCGCTACCGGAAACGGAAGTCCTACTTTCTTCTTTTTATATAGTTATTATAACAATGTTAATTAATTCCAATAACTATTTATTTTAGTTACAATAACAACAAAGTAATGCACCAAATTAAAAAAAAATAATTCTGATTGTTCTTCTTATATAGTTATTATAACATAGTGTGTTTAATTCCCTTACCCACAAATTTTGCAACTATAACATGGTTCACTTATGTATATATTATAATTCTATTAACAAATTTTGTATGGTTATCCCCTAATAGTTGCCATCACTATAATTTTTTTCTGAGTGCATTATTATAAAAAAAAAGTCTAACTGTTAAATATATAAGTAATCCAAATTCAAACTTGGCGCGAAGCGCCTAAAACAAGATAACGTTCGGAGCACGGAGACCGAAATCAGTGGCGCGACATGCGCGCTTTTCTGGCAACGCAAGAAACGGCTGACGAAATCAGCAGAAGCCTTGAAGCAGTCGCGGCTATTGGTCCGGCAACGGTTGAGAAAGAGAAAACGAGTCTAGCGAACTAAAAACGCATATATAAATATACGATCATTATTAAATCACGCTGCGCAAGTCTGTCAGTGCTGTAGAATCCTTCGTTCTCAAATACATTTGTTATATTTTGCATAAAACTACCGCGGTGTCTAAGTTTTTCTTTCGCCCCACGGAACTTTGTCCATGTAAAACCCCAACAAGTTATGGGCCCAGACACGTGGCGTTGCGTGGAGTAAAAGAAGTAAAGCCAGTAAAAATCGTTCGGGAAAGTGCAAAAACAAAAGAAAGAAAAGGATGGCGACGAGCACAGGATCCGAAAATCTGGACAGCGTGGACAAGCTCCAAAATGCAGAAGGTTACCCGATTTAGAAATTTCAGGTGGGCATAATTTTAGAAGCCAGTGGCCTTTACGAAACAGTGACGACACTTACCGCGGAAGCAGAACGGAACGAACAATGGAAAAAAATAACGCGAAGGCGCAAAAAATAATAGTCATTATTGTAGGTAAGCAACCATTAGTGCACATTCTAAACTGTTAGTCGAGTTATGATATGTGGCAAAAATTTCAAGGCATATACGAAAGAGACTCAGAACAGAAGAAATGCCCGCTGATGCAAAAATTCTTTGATATAAGGAAACCCAAATCTGGTGGTGTGGCTGCACACGTCACGGAATTGAGGAATTTAGCTTACAGGCTGAAGGCACTGGGAGAGTACATAACGGATGATATGATAATCGCGAAAATATTGACCACCTTGCCCGATAGATACAAATTCTTCGCGAGCGCTTGGGAATCCGTGACCAAACGTAAGAGGACATTGCCAAATCTCGTCGCGAGACTTCTAGCGGAAAAATCGAGGCACAACGTAGAAGCCGAAGAAGATCAGCTTGCGTTTAAAACGGAAGAAAGAAAGTGTTTTAAGTGTGGTAAGAAAGGTCACTTAACTCGCTCATGTAAAACTGAGAATGAAAGTGGAACCGCAAATAAAAGCACGAAACGTTATGCCATAACATAGGACATAGCGCAAGAGACTGCAAAGTAAAAGTAAAAACAGGATGCGAAATCTGTAAAAAACAAAATCATCAAGAGAAAGGCTGTTTCTTCAAAAAAAAGCGAGTGAAAACGAAGAAGAAAGCAATCAGGTGTTCTTCTTGGTCGGAGAAATGAAATCGAAAAAATGGATTATCGACTCCGGCACGATTTCTCACATGACAAACGACCAGAAGAAACTAAGCAATATGGAAAAAATCCGCACGAAAGTGGGAGTGGCAAATAAAAAGCGCCCCATGGAAGCGAATGGAAAGGGAAAAATAGATTTCGGAAGCTGCGTACTAAACGATGTACTCTACGTGCCCGACCTAAGAAAGAACCTACTCTCGGTGAGCGCTGTCACAGACAAGAGAGACAAAGTGCTATTTAAAGAAGATCGAGTACTTGTAACCAAAAAGGACAAGGTAATACTGCGAGGACAAAAGGACAATCTGTGGTTCTACGTAGTGAAACCTCAAACGGAGCTCCATCAAGAGGCACACGCAACTGAAAGAAGAACCAAAGCACAAATGTGGCATGAAAGATTAGGCCATCTCGGCGCGGAAAACATGAACAAGTTACAATCACTGGAGGAAACGTCAGTGAGTAAAACGAAGCTGCAAGAGATCCAAAAGAGGTGGGCAATTTGCAAGCAGGCCAAACAGACCAGGACACCCTTCGGAGAGCAGAGGAAAAGGGCAAAGCGTCCGCTAAAGCTGATCCACTCCGATGTCTGCGGACTGATAAACCCCAGCACGTGGGACAATAAAAGGTACTTTATAACCTCTCTAGACAATTTTAAAATTCCAAAATAATTTACTTAATGGAAGCTAAATCGGAAGCCATAGAGAAATTTCAGGAATACACGGCTCTTGTTGAAACCAAATAAAATAAGAAAGTAGCAAACTTGCGGTGTAACAACGGCACGGAATATACAAACAAACAATTTTAAGGCTGGTGTAAGAGAAAAAGAATAAATATAGATTATACAGCTCCCTACTCGCCGCAGCTGAATGGGAAAGCGGAGCGACTAAACAGAACACTCGTCGAGAAGGTGAGAGCGATGATATTCAGCCAGCCAAATAACAACCAACTCTGGAGAAAAGCCGTTCGAGTAGCTGCCTACATACACAAGGAATCCTACCAAAGCAAACAGCGAAACGGCTTTTCAAATGTGGAACGGTGAGAAACCAAATTTGAAACCGCTCAAGATTTCCAGCTGCAGAGCTTATGCGAAAGAGATGGGCCAGCTCAAGAAACGGGACAAACAAAGCCGCTGCTACAAGTTCATGGGATACGCAAGAAACACCTACAGACTGTGGGACCCTGAAAAAGGAAAAATAAAAATTTCACGAGACGTAGTCTTTGATGAGACACCGGAAACAAAAAAAATTAGCAAAAGAGCAATACAAATAACGGACGACAAAGAACAAGAAGACGGCAAAGAAAAGGATGAGCAAGAAACAGAGCGAAGAAGAGAAAAAAACGGAAGAAGAACACGAGGATTCAGAACAAGGAGAGGATTTGGAACCGGAAATGCAAAACACTCGACAACACGAGACGATTAAGGAAATCCCCAGGAGAACGAACAAGTGAGACCTCCAAAACGATACCCAGACTACGCGCTGCTTACGTACAAGGTAGCAGTAAAAGGAAGAGATAAAGAACATTGGAAGAGAGCAATAGAGGAGGAAAAACTCTCGTTAAAACGCAATAAAACTTGAGATTTACTTGCCCACAAGGATTTCAAGGACAGCAAATTTCTAACCAGTAAATGAATCTTCAAAATAAAAAAAGGCGGCAAATATAAAACCAGACTAGTCGTCAGACTCGGCTGCCGCCCTGGCACGTCCTCTCCCAACTCGACGAACTGGCGCGTCGGGAGGCTCACGCTCCGACCCCGGGGAAAGGTTACTAATGAAATAGCGTATTGCTGCCTTCATCTGGGACGAGGTGGCTCGGTGAGGTTTTTAGTTAGTAGGTGGGGGAGACGAGCCTGCATTAGCGTCGCTAAAATTACGTGGCCGGGTTAGCACCGACCTGACTCCAACACTACCAGGTCTAGCCAACCTGGTGTGCCATGAGCATTTCCCTCATCGTACAAAAAAAAGACTAGTCGTCAGAGGCTGCGAGCAGAAGGGAGAAATCGACTATGAAGAACTGTACAGTCCAGTAGTAAACAGCGCACCATTGCGTATAATTATTGCCTTGGCAGCCGCCAAAAATTATTACATCGTGAAGTTTGATGTGAAAACCGCTTTCCTCTACGGAGAGAGAAGAAGTCTACATAAAACTGCCAGAAGGATTTGAAGAAAAACAGAAAAATATTTGCAAATTAAAAAAGGCTTTGTACGGCCTGCAGCAAGCACCAAAACAATGGAACACGAAGTTTACAGAATCATTGAAAAAACAAGGCTTAGTACAACTCTCAACGGAAAACTGCTTGTTTAAAAATAAAGACGGATCTATACTCTTGGAAATCTACATAGATGATGGAATTGTCGTCGGAAGCAACAGGAAGAAAATAAAGCAGCTGGTGCAACAGCTTAAAGAAGAGATGATCAAAAAGAAAAATCCGAAGACGTATCTAGGAATGGAATTCAAAAAATCTAAGGAGAGACTGAAACTAAGTCAGACGAAGTATACTAAACAAATCCTGTAAACATATGGCATGGAAAACGCAAAGCCAGCAAATACACCAATATCGCCCAAAGGAGAAACAAAAAAAGAAAACGTGCGGCAGACAATTCCATACCAGGCAATCGGAAGTCTTCTATACTTAACAATGAAAACAAGGCCGTATATTTGTTATGCAGTTAGTTACAGCAGCCGGCACACTCAGTCCTTTAAGAGTAAAGACCATTTGAATGTAAAAAGAACTTTCAGATATTTGCAGGGTACCAGGGGACTCGGGCTAGTATACGGCGAGGACACGGACACGGAAAAACTGGTCGCCTACTGTGACGCGGATTACGCGGGCGATCCGGAAACCAGAAAGAGCATCACGGGCTACGTGATCAAATACTGTGGAAGACCAGTGAGCTGGTGTTCCAAAAAACAGCCGGTCGTCGCACTCTTGACTACGGAGGCAGAGTATATTTCGGCGACCGAGTGCTGTAAGGAACTCCTCTATCTAAAAGGCGTTGGAGGAAGTAAGAAATAGAAATGTAACCGCAGAGATTCAAGTAGATAATCAAAGCGCGATACACTTAATAAAATCGGGCATATTAAACAAATGCTCTAAACATATTGATGTCCGCTTTCGCTTTATAAAAGAAAAAATAACTGAAAACGATATAGAAATAAAATATTGTAGCTCGGAAAACCAAACCGCAGACACATTAACGAAACCGCTGAATTATATAAAATTCGCAAATCACAGGAATAATTTAGTAGGATAAGATTAGTCATAGTGCATTGAATAAAACTTAAACGAGTAAAATCCAAAAAATAGATAAATTTTTTTTAGTATTGCAAGAAAGGAAATAGAGCAAGGCGAAAGCCACGAAAGAAATAAGTAATATTAGTTTTTTTTTTAATATAAAGTTTTTTTTGCTATTTTGTCTTAAGTCTGATATCTTCTGCATAGACTACTCCACCATTGTAAAAGTTTGAATCTGAATTAAAAGAGAGTGTTAAATATATAAATAATCCAAATTCAAACTTGGTGCAAAGCGCCTGAAACAAGAGAGCGCTCGGGGCGCGGAAGCCGAAACAAGTGGCGCGACGTGCGCGCTTTTCCGGCAACGCAAGAAACGGCTGACAAAATCAGCAGAAGCCTTAAAGCAGTCGCGGCTATCGGTTTGGCAACGGTTGAGAAAGAGAAAGCGAGTCTAGCGAACTAAAAGCGCATGTATAGGTATACGATCATTATTATATCACGTTGCACAAGTCTGTCAGTGCTGTAAAATCCTTTGTTCTCAAATACATTTGTTATATTTTGCATAAAACTACCGCGGTGTCTAAGTTTTTTTCTCACCCCACGGAACCTTGTCCATGTAAAACCTCAACACTAACATTATGTATTAATAACATGGAGAATATGAGGTATTTTTGGGCATGTAAAAATCTACTTTTAAAAAAAATATCATATCTTTGCAACAAAAGCTTTGAAGAACTTTACAATACGGCATTTTAAAGCTAAAGATTCCTACTTTTAAAAAAAATTATATCATTGTCATTTCTATTAAAAAATGTACTTATGCAACAAGGTAAATGAGGTATTTTTTATTAAATCGTGTCTAAAATTGGAAATTGATGTGTTTTATAATATATTTCGGAAAAACTCCCTTTTCTACAGCATTTTATAGTATTCCAACTTTAAACAAAATATATGCGAGTAACATTTGCAAACCGACCTGTTCAAACGTATTTTGTCCAGCTTTTTTATGTAAAATACTCACAAAAAAAGTTTCACTTACACACTATATGGGTCGCATTGACCCTAACAAAACTTTGCCGTGCCATTCGAATTCTAGTTGACCAAAAAAGTTGATCAACCATATCAATCGAAAGAGGAGATTTCAAACTTTTTTTACATCTTGGTCCGAATCTCCTATCTAATTCCGTCTTCACATAGCAAGCGTTCAAAACTTTATATGGGGTCTCTCAGACTCACTTACGTGTTTAAGGGTTAAACACGGCACGATATTCGGAGAAAGTGTGGTACTGATTATTTATCACAGTTTTACTAGTATATTTCGCTCTACAATTATCAATTAAGCACAATTACAACAGCAACATACTTATAAATGTTAGACTTTATATTTTTTTTATAATAATGTATTAAATTACATTTAATGATATTGCTTACATTTACAGTAACAATGTGCTATATTATTACGTAACTATTTCTAATGAAATCTGTCGTTAGAACTGTAATAAACTTAATAAAATCAGCACGATGCTATTTATCCGAGTATCTTATAGAATTCGATATAAAAAGTGTAAAGAAATGGAAATAGTTAAAATTTTGTTTTTGAAATTACACATGAGTGGTGGCCAATTACAATGGTGAGATTTGAATAGTATTAATTAGAAATGTTGTTTAAAGGGACAATACTTACTGTGATCTTGTACACCCATGGAATTTGATTTTGTCCATGGGAAAATTTTCTAAACTGAGAAGTCACCATTTTCTACATACTCGCAGTTTATGATTAATGTAACGACTAAAGTTTATTGGTCGCTACGTTAATCATAAACTGTAAGTATGTAGAAAAATAGCGACTACTTAGTTTAAAAAATTTCCCCATGGACAGAATCAAATTTCATGGATGTACTTTAGAGGGAGAGGTGTGATGCTACATTCGCGAAGTTATATTATTTAACTTTTCGTTTTTTTCTATAAAAAATGATAGAAATATTACAAAGAACAAAATACTTAATAATTGTGATCGCGAGTGTATGGCCTTGACGCGAGACTCGGCACGACGCGGGGACATGAGGGATCGACGCCGCGGCACAGCGCGGCGGTGCAAAGCTATCTTTCCTCTCGCCGTGCGCTACTCACCATCTAGCTTACTGTCGGACCGCGATAGGCGGTCCTACGGCTCAGTCAGACGAGCGACTGCTTGTCTCTTCGCGCGCTCTTATTGGTTTGATTTTAATATTTTATTATTCAAAAATTATTGCAAATATTGCAAAATGGTATATGACTTTTTGGTTTGTTTCGATTCTTTCTACCTCATGTGACAAGTTTCATACAACGCACAGGTGTATGTGAAGCTGGCGTATGATTTCGTGGAAACTCACGAAATGTTGAGAGTTCTGGCTTTATTCACAATAGTTCTATAATTCCTGATAAATAAAACAAATAATTCTGGCTTTTAAAGCGAAAAAAACGTATAGAACAAAGTGAGACGCCAGGTTCACGCAGCGTCTCAGTTCGTCTTGCGTCATTTACAGACCCAATTCTTGCAGGATTTTAAAAGATCTATAGTTCTAGATGAGTTCTAGAAAGAGTTCTGGCGTTTAAAATGGTTTATTTAATTTTTTTTTAAATTATCGTAAAAAATAATAATTTTATAATATTATATAATAGAGTTCCGTGTACAAAAAACATTTTTCCTTTAGTTTTAAATGTATCTAAGCGGCTTCCGAAGAGTTTTGATTGATTTCCTTATTAATTAGTTAAGAAAAAATTAATATTTTCAGTTAAAAATGGATATTTGCGAATATGGGTGAGACGCTGGTCTATTTTCGAGAGTTTTGTATACAAAAAAATATTTTTTCTCTAGTTCTGAACTTATCTAAGCGGATTCCAAAGACTTCCGATCAATTCGGTTATTTAATAATTAATAAAAAATTATTAACTTCTGCGAAAAAGGTATATTCTCACATATGAATGAGACGCTGGTCTTTATTTGAGAGTTCCGTGTACGAAAAAGTTATTTTTTCTTTAGTTCTGAACGTATCTAAACGCCTTCCGAAGAGTTTTGATCGATTCCGTTATTAATTGGTTAGTAATAAATTAATATCTTGCACAAAAGACGTATATTGGTGAGATGCAATACTACTAATGCAATTCATTAATCCATTGTTTCAAAAAGTAACTTTTTCTCATTCTTAGCATTACCCGGAATCAACGGCGTGGACATGACGAGATTCTGATTCCTTTTTTCGGTTTTTCTTTTTTTTTCTTTATTTGTTTATTTTGTTTTTTTTAATTTCTTTTTCTCATTTTTTATCTTTTTATTTTTTAGTTTTTTATTTGTTATATATATTTTATATATTTATTTGTTACATGCGTATATATGTATATTTTATAAGTTTTTATGTGAATATGCAAAATCATATATTATGTTATTTTAGTTTATATTTTCCTGTTGGGCATATAAGAGGACATGTGGTACGACGGTACCACGTTAAAGTTTCTATGGGAAACTGCTATTCTTTTCGATTTCAAATCATTGTATTCGTACCAGGAATCATTTGTGTATAATAAAGCGGTGTAGTGACGCATGTTAGCAAAGTAATTTACCACACTTCTAATAATATATTTCTTGTTTCCTAATGTAGTACTTTTAGCAATGTTTTCTAAAGTATTATATGCTTTAGGTTCTAGTTTTATATTTTTTATATAGTTAGTATCGCTCAAAATGTCTATCATTATTTGTGGTCCGTACTCTTCATTTGTTTCGCACTGATTATCACAGTTTGGACACATTTCTTTCATTTTTCTTGTATCATTTATTGCTTCTTGTACGTACTGCAATCCTTTATGTAATAGTGTGTCTACATTAATACTTACAGTTGTAAATTTTCGGATTGTGTTGTTATTGCACAAAGTACACATTTTGTTTCTACGTAGACTGGTTAATAAATTGAATAAATGTTCCCCTAGATGTGCAACGTTATACATTGTGTCTAACAAATGAAATCGTCTTGTATATTGTGCTTCTTCAAATAGCGACGAGGTAATGAGGCAAGATGCTCTTTCAGTATATCAGTTCTTTTTATTTTTTCCCGACTTGCAATTTTTATCGCTAATTGTAAAAGCAATTATGAGAAATATATCTAAGATAGGATTGAAAAATGTTTTCCACCGTCAAATGCTATATATATATAAAAATAAGTGAAAAGATGAAAGAATTTGATTCGCACATAACTCCCAAGCATATATATATATAGTACAATACTGAACACAGATAGATGAGGTATCTATACTTCTGTGTTAAAAGAATATGGAATAGAAAAAAATATCAGAAAATCCCTTGATGATGACTTAGATTATACAAATTCCTTTGTTGACTGTTCCTCTGAAGGTGATAATAAAATTTTCAAGCTGATTATTTCCGACAGCAATTGGGCTAATATAAAACCTGTCGCAAGAAAATATAAAAATCGTAGGTATCTAAAACTAAAATCTGGTGTACGGTCCCATGTTTTTGCTGCAAAAATATGGGAACAGATTAAAGTACCTACCTATTTACATTCAAAAATGACATTGTATTCCCGAGCTTGAACACCAAATGTTTTGTGCGATTCAGTGCTATATGCAAAGAATGCAAATCTACATTACAAGGCAAAATGCACAAAAAATCATGTGATGGACAAGATGCAATAATCGATTGTAATTTATCTGGATTTAACAATCAAATTATTCATACCAAAAAAAGACACCTAAAAAGTTTCTTTTGTCAAAAAATTGCTGGCCATTTGGTAGATACGAAAAAGCAAGCAACAATTTGGCGTACTGAAAAGGCAAATAGAATTATGAAATTTGGAGATAAAAATCCGCCAATTTTATATTCTCCACGCGTCTTGCAGAAAGCTAAGCAGAACGAAATTGATGGTCGTTTAGGTACGCATCATTATGATGCAATTAAAAATTTGCAAATTTTTAAATAGACGAAACGGCCCGTATTCCATACATAATACAAGTTTAGATCCTTTTTACGTTATGTATTGGTCTAAAGAGCAAATGACAATGCATAAAGCAATTAATCGTTGTTCTGATGCTTACTTTACTATAGATACCACTGGAAGCATAGCAAAACATTTAACATTACCCGATGGAACTAAATCTGCGCATCTCTTTTTATACCAATGCGTGATTGTACCTGAAAATAAACGTGGCATTCCAATTTTTCAAATGATATTAGCAAAGCAAGATGCAGCATTATTAACATATTTTTTACTTGAAATTCGTAGAGTGGGTGCTACAGTGCCATCCGTAACGGTAACTGATTACAGTCAAGCAACATTAGTAGCCTTAATGCGTGCTTTTGCAGATTGCGCTGATCTTAAACATTATTTACAATGTTGTTACGACGTAATAAAAAACAAAGATTTAGTCCTACCTGCCTTATATTTAAAATTAGATGTTAGTCACGTTATAAAAATAGTAAGTAATTGGGAGTGCTTACAACATTTAACGATTAAAGTACGTCAATTCTATTTTAGATATATCTCTTAGGCAAAGAAAATGCAATCCTTAGATCAGTTATATTCCCTTTTAATGTCATTATTAGTCGTAGCCTTAAGTGAAGAAATTGGATAATGAGGCAGTTCCAGCTGATAAATGCTTGCAAATCGCAAATAATTTCATTAAAGGTGAATACATTAAAGAATTTGATATAAAATACGAGGCAACAAATGATTTCGATATTGAAAAAACACCGTCATTATGGCAGAAGTGGAGTAACGATATATATGCTAAAGCTAATGATTTGGCATTAAAGTCACAGAATGGAAACGTGATTAATACTTTTTATAATCCGGCAGATGCAAAAAAAAAAATAAAAAATTGAATTCAAAGTTTACCATTATGGACAGGTATTATGCGGCCATATTTTAAAAGTGGTACAGAAATAGCAACGTCCACAGCTGTAGAATCGCTTTTTGCTGAATAAAAAACTAGGCTTTTTAAAGGATGTATTCTAATGAGGATGGATAAATTTGTTCGTAATCATTTAGATTATCTCGATAGCAAATTACGTTTCGATTATGCTACAAATGCTACAGAGCAGGACATTAAAAAAACATCACCAAGACAAAACGAAAAAAATAGTTTTGATCTTTTGGACTCGCTTCTCGATATAAGTATCTTTGTAAATGAAAAAAAGATCATATACAACTTCAGATATTACTGTCACTAATGTTGATGACTCACGTGATACAACAAATACTAATGATACAGTAAATATTGATCATTCGCGTGATATAATAAATATTGATGATTCACGTGACAAAGTGGAATCCAGAAGATCAGATTCATCCTACTCTTCTTCCAGTGATATTCAATGTTCTCTAAACTTTAAAGAAGACTGGATGGGATTGACAACAAAAGCTGTCAAAAGATCTGGTCATATTAAGAAAAAATCTTATTTGGACAATTTTCCTGAATGGGACAGTATAGAATAACACAAAGTGCTCTTCCTGTCATACAAAATGGAAATCTATGTCAACCCGTGAAATTAAAAAGAGAAACCATAATGGCACAAAATACATGCGCTTTCGATGCTCTCCTTCATATCACCGTACATATGATGGGCATGAACGTCGAATACAAACATACTGTGCAAAATATCGACGACTGCTTCTTACAATTAGCGATAAAAATTGCAAGTCGGGGAAAAATAAAAAGAACTGAATATACTGAAAGAGCATCTTGCCTCATCACCTCGTCGCTTTTTGAAAAAGCACAATATATAAGACGATTTCATTCGTTAGACACAATGTGTAACGCTGCACATCTAGGGGAACATTTATTCAATTTATTAACCAGTCTACGTAGAAACAAAATGTGTACTTTGTGCAATTACAACACAACCCGAAAATTTACAACTGTAAGTATTAATGTAGACACACTATTACATAAAGGATTGCAGTACGTACAAGAAGCAATAAATGATTCAAGAAAAATGAAAGAAATCTGTCCAAACTGTGATAATCAGTGCGAAACAAATAAAGAGTACGGACCACAAATAATGATAGACATTTTGAGCGATAATAACTATATAAAAAATATAAAACTAGAACCTAAAGCATATAATACTTTAGAAAACATTGCAAAAAGTATTACATTAGGAAACAAGAAATATATTATTAGAAGTGTGGTAAATTACTTTGCTAACATGCGTCACTACACCGCTTTATTATACACAAATGATTCCTGGTACGAATACAATGATTTGAAATCGAAAAGAATAGCAGTTTCCCATAGAAACTTTAACGTCGTATCACATGTCCTCTTATATGCCCAACAGGAAAATATAAACTAAAATAACATAATATATGATTTTGCATATTCACATAAAAACTTATAAAATATACATATATACGCATGTAACAAATAAATATATAAAATATATATAACAAATAAAAAACTAAAAAATAAAAAGATAAAAAATGAGAAAAAGAAATTAAAAAATAACAATATAAACAAATAAAGAAAAAAGAGAAAAACCAAAAAAAGGAATCAGAATCTCGTCACGTCTACGCTGTTGGTTCCGGGTAATGCTAAGAATGAGGAAAAGTTATTTTTTAAAACAATGGATTAATGAATTGTATTAGTAGTATTGCATCTCACCAATATACGTCTTTTGCGCAAGGTATTAATTTATTACTAACTAATTAATAACGGAATTGATCAAAACTCTTCGGAAGGCGTTTAGATACGTTCAGAACTAAAGGAAAAATAACTTTTTTGTACACGGAACTCTCGAATAAAGACCAGCGTCTCATCCATATGTGAGAATATACGTTTTTCGCGGAAGTTAATAATTTTTTATTAATTATTAAATAACGGAATTGATCGGAACTTTTCGGAATCCGCTTAGATAAGTTCAGAACTAGAGAAAAAATATTTTTTTGTACACAGAACTCTCGAAAATAGACCAGCGTCTCACCCATATATGATAAAATACGTTTTTGGCGGAAGTTAATAATTTTTTATTAATTATTAAATAAGGGAATTGATCGGAACTTTTCGGAAGCCGCTTAGATACGTTTAGAACTGAAGGAAAAATATTTTTTGTACACAAAATAGACCAGCGTCTCACCCATATATGATAAAATACGTCTTTGGCGGAAGTTAATAATTTTTTATTAATTATTAAATAAGGGAATTGATCGGAACTTTTCGGAAGCCGCTTAGATACGTTTAGAACTGAAGGAAAAATATTTTTTGTACACGGAACTCTATTATATAATATTATAAAATTATTGTTTTTTACGATTATTTAAAAAAAAATTAAATAAATCATTTTAAACGCTAGAACTCTTTCTAGAACTTATCTAGAACTATAGATCTTTTAAAATCCTAGAAGAATTGGGTCTGAAAATGACGCAGTACAAACTGAGACGCTGCATGAACCTGTCGTCTCACTTTTTCCTATATATTTTTTTCGCTTTAAAGGTTACAACTATTTGTTTTATCTATCAGGAATTATAGAACTATTGTAAATCAAGCCAGAACTCTGAACATTTCGTGAATTTGCACGAAATGATACGCCAGCTTCACACACACTGCACAGTGTGCTGGGAGTCCCAAAAAAGTGGCTAAAATTCAAAATGTTTATTAATTTGCGTAAAATTTAGTATAGGTGGGTTTTTGTATTTGTCGCTGATTTTGAATTTGATGTCAAAAAATTAAAATTCAAAATTGCAGATATAAAATAGTGAACAAAATTATCAAAATTGGCTGGATTTGCTTGAAACTTGTTATTTAGGTATTTGAGGTCTCTAATTACGTATGCAACATTAAAAATATAAAATTTGACATGCCAAATTTCGAATATGCAAATTAATGTGGCAAACGTAACTTTCAACGTTTTAAGCAAATTTGGACTTTTTTGTAACTTGCTAGTTAAGAGTTTCTGAAATCATTTATAACAAATCTGACACCAAAAATTTAATATTCAAAATGGCGAGTGGGCTGGGAAACCCAAAAAAATGGCCAAAATTACTTTTGGAAATCACATTCGTTAATAGTCCAAAAAAAATTGAATTTAAAAATGACAGAAAAATTAATTTAAATGTTAATTAAATATTAAATGCGCCTGTGATTAGCCTACGAAGTTGTAGTTATTTTTTTGTTATTTTTTCTTTTTATTTCTTTTATTTTATTTTTGTCTTTATTTTTTTGTTTTGATTTTCATATTTTTTTATAATTTTTTAGTTCCATAATTATTAATAGTTATTTTTATGATTCAAAATCTATTTCGTCTTCCGTCAACTCTACTTCACGTAGGCGCTTAAACGTTTTTGGAAAATCAGAGTTATGCATATCGTCATCATCTTTATCAATATTCTCTGAAGCGTTCGATATATCTACCATGTTAATCACCAGCATTGCACCTTTACTTTAACGGAGGGGATGACAAGTAAATTTTGTACTTCTTTCGAAATTGTCAGTTTTTCTTTTTGGCGAAGACGTGTGTTAAGTCTTATAGTTGATATTATTGGATCGGATATCCATTAATCTGTAAAAATACATCTTCAAGATTTGCTATACAGCTTTTTTTTAACTACGAAATTCTCGGTACTGCTTATAGTATTTATTGTGAGCTTCACTTGCTTTCTCACCAAGCACTCCTACAGGAGCAAGCTCGTTCTTATCGCACCGTGAATGAGTATTTTGTGTCGCAGGTATTGGGTACCAAGGATAATTCGCAACATAAATTTCAGCAGTATGAGAACAATATTTATCGAAGCTTAATGGATGGATCAACGAGAAGTTGACAAGGCAGTTAAAATTGTTTTAAAATTCCTTAGTAATTTGGAATTAAGTCCAAAACATTCCGCTAATAAATCAAAATTTTTAAATGCTTGACGTGCGGTATTTCCATCATTGGTATTTACGAAACACCCAGGTTTAAGTTTATCAACTACCAGTCCTAACTTTTCGAAAAGAATTGTTTGAAATTGACATTTTCACTCAACAAATTCAATCTTGCATTTATCACCTCTAATTTGCCACACTTTTACATTAATCTTGAAATATGAAGACAGCATTCAAATATACGTATCCATGCATGTAGTGGGTCTTATTCCAAATAATAGAGATTTATAATCTGGGAAAAATGTATCTTTTGACTTATTTGCCAAATCATTGAATTGTCGAGGTTTTGCTTGGCAAATTGAACATATTTGCGTGGACTTTGTGCCACCAGTAATAATGTTTATGACATTCCTATCTATTAGAGTAAAGAATAAAGAATAATGAATTTGTACGGTAAACATTATCTATTAAAACTTCGAATATCTCTAATTTGTCAATTTGTTCATCAATATTATGCTTTTGCGTTTTAATAACAGCTTCCGATTTTTTTAACATTCTGCAGTTTAATTGGTCGACAAAATCTTACTGATTGAGATGTTCGATTAAACCATAAAACTACCTCACTGGAATCAGTCGTAAGCAATTGCAGTGGAATGAGAGTTGTAACAAATATATTGCCATCGCTATCGCATACATCTGCATTGTCATTAGTAAAAATTAATAACCCTGCTTGTAAATTGAATGGCCAGAACTCCCATCAAAACCCTATGAACACAGCGTCGATGACTGCGACTGTATCATTAATTTTTTGCATACGAGTATAATGACTTTTTTCTGCATTTGTACAATTCTTTCTGCAGTGAGATTTAAAAATGATTGTAAAGGAACTTTAGCTTCAGTTTCCTTAAATAAAATCACGGCGGTCTACATTCTGCCTTTACTGCTCTAATGGCATCATAGGGAGGCCAAATATCAGCTCCACATTCTTTTGACTCTAAACGCATATTCGTATAAACGTTCTTCGATATAAAGTAATCTATAATGTAATATAAAGTCCAAAGCATTTTGCGACGTCTTTGGTACAATTAGACTTTCTGATATACCTACAAAGTCCAGTATCTTTCTGATTTTTTTTAGTTTTTTTGAACTATCTGATATTTTTCCAAGTATTGCATATAAATCTTTATCGCCAGAACGCCTGGCTGCATAACGGCATACTGTAATTAAAGTTTGTCAATCATGATTGATGCTAGTACTAACTATTCCAACCTCTCGCCGTTTTGATTGAGTTGACTTACTACTAAATGAAAGAGAAGGACGACCTGGACTTGAATTCAAAGATGCAGTAATATTATATTTAATGATTGTAATTTTTGGAACATGAAATTAAGAATCCAGCCAACTAGAATATTTTTTTAACGAATTTTGTCTTAATTCTGTAAGCATATTCAGAAGCATATTCATTATTATATTTCGTTCTAAGAGTCGATACAGCTGATTTTAAGTGATTCCATTCGGTATTGCAAACATCTTCCGGGCGTACCTCTAGTTTTGATAAAATGTAATGTACGGCTGAAAACGTATCAGTAATGCCAGTACTACACATTTGTTGATAAATTTCTCTTTTTGTAAACGTTACCGTTGTTATTTTTACTGCACTACATAAATATTAAAGAATAAACTATTTAATTATTGTACAGAACAACCAGCTATTGACTGAATAAGCCAGTCAGAGGGTGTCTGTATAGAACAGTAGGCTGTGTGCATAAGCGACAGAAACTGAGCAAATATACATGGTCTATATAAAAAATAATGAGACTTATTATATAACGCCTGTAACCGCAGCCGACTCACGAGAAGATTCCTCGCGGCCACTTAGCGGTGGCGCCAGCATTCACTTGTTAAATCCGTTTGAATCCAAAATTACAGGATTTCATAAATTATAATTAAATTGAATTTTAATGTGAGGCAACACGCTGAGACGCTAACAATTTTTATGTACCATTTTTAAATAAAGATATTTTAATGACAACATTATAAATCACGTTAACAAATTTGTAAAATTGTCCGAAAGCTATGTCTTTTGGCAGTTAATAAACAATCGTCAAGAAAAGAAGTTTTCGAACACTTTTACAAATGAGTTAAAAATAGCTTATTACTTTTTATACAAACCATGTATATTTGGCAGAAACAATGGAGAGAATTGAGACAATTATAAAAAGCACAAGACAAAAAAAGCAAAATTTAATTTGGCATGAAGGCCAGGAGATATATGCGTAAGCGGCGGCGGCGGCGCAATTTTGATATGTAGAGGATTTCCCGTCCCGTAGACATAAACGTAGTGATTGATGTATTTTTAACGAACGAGAAAGTTGCAAAAAGTTAAATGTCTGGGCTAAAGTACAGATCATAAGCAACACATCCACTTTTTATTTTTCTAAATATGTAGGGGAATGTCGCGGAATGACGAATCGGCAATACATACATTGTTATAAAACACAATATTTTTTACGCAAAAAACTTACTTGTCCTACAATATACACCAGTTTTTTGTTTCTGAGTGATATTTATAATCTATGTATCTCATTTACGAGCAAGACTAACAAAAGTTTGTTTATTATTAATAATATTTTGACAATTATTACAATTTATCGTATAATTAAATAACTGTTAATTCCGTTCTATTTTCTATGTTTAATTGACTGCCAATAAAAACCACTTGATTGTAATGACGTAAAATTTCAATCATAATTACTTTAACTTGTCTAGATACAGACATTCTATTTTTTGTAAATATACAAAATAAAATGTTGGTTTTTGGCCACTTTTCTTGTCTCCCAGCCCACTGTGCAACGGTCTGAGATACCCTATACATACATACTGTGACGGTGCAACTTGCGTTTGTTGTCCATCGAAAGGACCGTATGGCCTGACCGCGAAGCGCGACACGGATGCTGCGTCCTTCCAGCTCGGGAGCAGGCGCGATTCCGTTGGCGTGATCGTATAAGTCTGTGTGTTCGTCTCTGTGCTGTCCCTGCGTCCGCTGTTAATTTCAAGTGAGCGGTAAGTCCGTCGAGGAAAGAGATGGTGACTGCGGAAAATCATTTTGTACTGGTAAAACGTCTCGTCCACCCGGAGGCACCGGGAAGGAAGCAAGGATCCAGGAACATCGCCGAGGAATTTACGGAGCACCCCGAGACGCGGGGGCTCGCAGGTTGTACCGCTCACACTGTCCCTTTCGTTTGTTGCTGAACAAAAATCTTGTCTGTCAAAAGTTAATTTTTCAAGAACGCCAAAATTACGATTTCGCAGGCGGAAGTTGTGCGAAGCTGGCAAAAACAAGAACGAGGCGAGATCGAGAACAGTGCAGAGGAGGCATCACGAGCCTGAAGCGGCGGCCACCCGCCACCGGAGATAAAGCAGGCCGATATCAGTTCCCGGGGAAGCCGAGAATCACCTGCCGAATTTGGGTTTCGCGCATTATCTATGTCAGAAGCGCAGAACGATAGAATAATGCGCACACCGCCAGGATCTAGCCGCCTGATAACAGCCAATGTGGAAGCGGCGATAAGTGGGGCGCGACACCGCGGGCCTTCCGCAGGATCGAGAATCGATGCTCACTTGTGCTGTGAGCGTGTCCTGAGCCGGAGAGCCGAACACCAGAGGCCCAGTAACGAGAGGACACAGAAAGAGGTTCCGTGCCGCGCCGAAGGGTGAGACGAGCGTAACTCACGTATTGTAAAGTCACCGATTTCGCGATCGAGGACGAGTGACGTCGCGACTGACAGGATTAAGTAGAGTCCACTCGTATCTGCGTGTAATATCGTAAGCGTAGTCGTTGTTACAGCCGCGACGTTACTCGCTCGATCTCGCCGTATTAATGCAGTTTCTTTAGTTTTGGTATTCGCGCCTGTATCGCCACAGCAAAGCCGTCGTTGTGTCGTAAGTTTATGTAATTGTACGTGTATGAGTTTTGTCGGATTTCGCGGGTTAAACGTAGCTTGGTTACGGTAGTAGCGGTGAGAGAAAACGCGAGATCTTTCGGCTAGCGTGTGCATGACTCGCTTCGCGGAATTCCGCCTTGATGTGTGCACCTTCTCCCGCGGCGACTGCCTTGCCGAAGCGACTAAATCGTTACGCCTGTGATTGCCGTACGATGTCGTCCGATTACTGAGTCGCTTCGCGTAACATTCCGCGAATCTGTACCGCATTCCGCACGCTGGTAAACCGCATGCGAGGCTTTGTAGTTTACTAACCCGAAAACTCCAAATATACGTTATTATTCTCTTTGTTAATTCTTGCCTCGTTATTTTACGATTCTCCCTTGCTCCCCCGATCACCACCTGCCCGCACCGACTCACCCCCGCGCCTCTACCGACTTAGCGGGGAGCTGCCGGATGGTCGTGTCGTCACCGCTCACGGTTAGTACGTTAATGTAGAGTCGCGAAATTAATGAGCCAAAAAGAGTGGCACGCTCTCTCGTGCCTGGCGCTCAATTCCGTCCGCTAATAAGTATTTGAGAGAAGTAAATACCGCGTTCCTGAGACGCGCCATGAGCGGGCGACCAAAACTTGTGTCAGGTACGAAAAAACACTGCCACAATACGTACATACATACATACACACACAAACACACACACGCACACGCACACACACGCACGCACGCACGCACACATTATATATATATTTTTTTTTCTATAAATATACAGGGTGTCCCAAAAAGATCGAGACACCTAAATATCTCGGAAAATATCAGTTTTACAGAAAAGTAGAAAAATATTTAACCGATGTAATATCTTTCTAATTTGGAATCACGCTGCCATCACATGCGTTCTAACTCATAGTCAGTTATTGCAAGAAATATTATCACTACCTCAGTGGTCGAGTTGGCTAAGACACTCGTACTGGAGATTTGGGAAGTTCCAAGTTCGAAGCCTGGCTGAGGTGATATTTTTCCGTAAATACCGGAGTTACCTTATGCTAGAGATATTTATTGACAATCTTTTATGATAACGATCGATTTTTAAGATTACTTCCGAATGCACTCTTGAACAACCTATTTCTCCTCCTTTTCTCTCCCATTTGTACTTCACTATATCGCACCCACGTTCCAGTCTTGAACCATTTCCAAGGTCACTTTCCTCATGTGAAATTCCCTATTTTGACTCCCCTGAAAGGCCCTTTGAGCGTTCTTAGGAACCGACCCCTTTTCCTACCATTTTCCCTCTAACACCTTTGCCTCTTGACTTCTTCTACCAAAATCCCGATTCCCCGATCCGAAAACCGTCTGAAGATCCTTACTCCCCTCCCCTTGATTTTCCTTCCGAACCAGCACCTTCATTTCCTCTACCTACCCGCAAAGAAGCTAAAAATTTAGTTAACAATCTTCCAATTTAAATGTATTAGGAGAAATAGCAGACCTCTTTGATTCCATCTTACCAAATTTTCATCGAGGGAAAGTAGAATTTAATTCGTTTAATGTTATGCTTTTAAAATTCAAGCTCCCCATATTCTAGCTTATTTCTCTCTTGCCACCAAACCCCCCACGGAATCCCCCACTCTCTTCACACATGTATACACACGTTCATAAACTCACTTATACAACGATTAAATACATATGTACTACTTTAAGTTCTATTAAGTTATAATTTTCTTTATTATAATACTAAGTAAATTTAAATGTTAACTTAACTTCATGTCTAAGTACAATTTTTATTATTAAATAAATGTATAAATTTAATCAAATATTTCACCTTTATTTGACTCTCAAACCTCCGATTTTTTGCTCTTAAAAAAGGTAGCATTAGGTCCGATCTCGTGTAAAAGCGATTTGATTCGTTTACATAAAATAAGGACCAGATAAACGTGCGAGTTCGAATAAGCTTCATAGGGTCGTTGTGACACTGACCTTTAAATTGAGCTCACTTGGTACGTTCGATTCAACGTACACGCCCTGTAACATGTGTGTTCGAGACCAACGGTTCGTTCCGTCTTACTCTAAGCCTCTCCATAGTCTCTCGTAACATAAATTAACGTTGAGACTCACTTGAGGACGCTGAACGTAACAATATCATACAACATTATACTTATAAAAACGCTACTTTTAATATATCCAAATATTCACGTTACTATGAAAAATGTATGCAAACCTCCCCATTCTCTAACGTGTATTTTTTTGGTGATAACTATTTTATTATTATTATTAGAAAGTGTAATAAGGAGAAGGCCTTGGCAGCCAACGTCAATAGATCACTGCGAAAAATTTGTCGATAGAATTGTTATAAAATCTCAATGGTCGAGATTCCAATAAATTGCATGAGTCATATGACGAGATGCGAATGGTCACCGTACTTCTGGACTTGTTTTCGCGGATTGGGAAATAACAAAGCAATTAACGAAATTAAACCATAGACTTTAACTGTTGTATCATATTTAAATTTTAGGCCGCATCGAAAAAAGCGTTAGCATTTTAATGTAAAAGTCATATACACACTGAAGAAGACTCCGTAGAGTTGAAACGTTTGCGACAAAAAGTTATTATTAAATACAAACTACACTTTATACAAACATTCTGAATTTTTTGCTTGTTTATTGGCCTCTTTCATTATTATAAATTTGTATACAAGCTAATCAGATTATTGTAACAATTTTACATAACGTTTCTAAAATAACGGTGTTATTTTTATAATTTATGATTTAATTTTGTGTATTTAATTTTAGGAATGACGTCTCAATCATTTTTGCAAATTACTAAAATCTAAAAGAATTAAAAATCCATATACGTGAACATATACCGGAATAAAAATTAGATAAATAAATAAATACAATAATAATAATAAATTAATTGTATGATGTGTCAATTCATAAAATTGCAAAAAATAAATACAATAAGTAAATGAAAATTATAAAGTTGCGACACTTTGATTTTCCAAAAATAATTGAAAATCAACCCTTAACGCATGATAGGCGCACCCGTCCGTGTACTATGGAAGTGTCCCTCTTCAATTTTAATATATTGTAGTACAGATCAAAATAAGGGACACGTATTTTCTTATACGTGATTAATCTCATTTCTAAATTGTAAAATACCCCTTTGAAAAAAGTCTGTTTTTTTCTTTCGAAGCGTGTATTGTCGAAACTATAACAGATAGAGAAAAATGTTCTGAAGTAAAGTTGAATGGCTCGAAGAGTACTTTACAACAATAACTACAACATACTTTTTAAAATTATTTTTTATATTTTTCTCACCATTTTACATTTGTTTTTTAAAATTTTTAAATATTTTAATGACAGAGTTAAAGCTCATTTTTATACGAATCCAACCATGTATAACAAAGTATTGTTCCGGTGTACTATTCTTGAAAAATAATAACAAACTCCTTATGTATACACGTTATACGTACTTGTTTGGGCGCTCAATTTTTCCGCGCTGGAACAGTTTCGCCTCATACGCATTGCTAATCGCATATTACGCGAAAGAGCGTTAAAGACAAATCAGTATAGTACAATGAATATTGAAATAAGCGTTTTTTAATAAAAATAATAATAGTAATAATAATTGAAATAATAAAATAGTAACGAGTTTTTTTAACTCGACTGCTAAAATCAGTCAAATATTATTGTTGAGGTCAAAGTATGTACCTAATACTTTGTACAATTAAAAACAAGTTATGAATAGATAAATTATTATTTTTGCAAAATATTGTTTATTTAATTTTGATTGTAAAACAGTTGATTGCAATGGTCAATGTATTTTATTGACGAATATTGAGCAACCCGAAAATTCAGTAAACTTAAAAATATTATGTGCAAGTAAAATAATTCACAAAATTATTTTTTGCTCATTCCAAATCCTATTTTGACATCGCCAACAATATTTGACTGATTTTAGCAATCGAGTTCAAAAACCTCGTTATTATTTTATTATTTCAATTATTATTACTATTATTATTATTATTAAAAAACTTTTATTTTAATATTTATTGTAGTATATTGCTTTGTCTTTAACGCTCTTTCGCGTAATATGTGATTAGCGATACGTATGAGACGAATCCGAAAAATCAAATGCCCAAATAGGTACGTATAGCGTGCATACAAGAAGTTTGTTATTATTTTTCAAAAATGCTACATTGGTAAGACACTTTGTTATATTTGGTTGAATTTGTTTAAAAATAAGCTTTAATTCTGACATTAAACTATTTGAAAATTTTTAAAAACATTTTTTTCTATCTGTTATAGTTTCGACGATACACGTTTCAAAAGACAAATAACTGACTTTTTTCAGAAGGGTGTTTTATCCCTTAAAAGTGAGATTAAGCACGTATTTAAAAATACGTGTCCCTTATTTTGATCTGTACTACAACGTATTATATTAAACGCTCGTCAAAATCGAAGGGGGTACTTACATACAAGGGAGTGAAACCTACATATGAAAAGTGGAAACAGTTATATGAAAGCAAAAACGGGGATAAATGCATGCGCGCGCATGACGTCATGCAGCGGTGGGACTATTCCCACTACGCGGCTATTTCCACTACGCTATTTTTTTAGTCGCCATTTTGAATGCAGTCGCAAACAGTCGCAAAGTGTAGAAAGTACGTGGTTAGTATTGTTAATGCAATTTTTCGTTTGAAATATTTTGAAATACATATTTTACACAATTAAGACTTTGATTATCCGAGTTTTTTTTTTCCTATTCGAAGTGAAAAAACTTTGGACTGACCTTCTGGCTGAGCTCTGTAGGAAGCCAAATCATTCAAGATAAAATTGTATTACTAAAGCCGGACCAAACAGTACATACAATTCATCATAATTCATCATGATTACAGATATACTTTTGTAAGTATGAATTTGTAATTATTATGTAGAAGAGAGAATATTCGTACGTTATAAATATTGTATAATATTCTATAATATTGTGTACCGTTGGGAATGTGTGTATATATCTTGGAGGTTAGGTCGTGGAGGTTAACTCTTATTAATACAGTTATATTTACAACTGTATTTATTACTTTTCTTATTAAATATTTACCATATTAGTAATTGAGCAGTAGTGCTTATAATTATTCAAATGTATTTCTATTCTCATCTTATCATTTTTATTCTATTGTAAATTGTAACGGCTTTTACATTTTTTCAGGAGTTGCACAAGATTATTTGTACGTGTTGAATGGTTTATTCCATGGACGGGTCTGTCAACTATTTATGCAATGCTGTGATATGCGTAAATAAATAAGAGAGATATATGCAACATATAGTATATATGTATATATGTATATATTAGTGTATAAGGTATGTCCCGATTTCTTGCATACATACGAGTCATTCAATAGTAGAAATAGTAGTAATAATTTTGTGTTATGTTATATATATATATATATATATATATACGAGGTGTGTTCAAAAAGTATCGCGAATTTTGAATTTTCGCGGGTTACGTATATTCGAATTTCGATCTTTTTGTGGCGTTATGTTGGTACTCATGTCTCTCACTTATGCCGACAAGCTCGGCCATTTTGAATGTTCACTTAATTGTTGACAGCTGCATTGCTTGCACGTGTTTTGGATCGTCTTTGATTTTTACCTATTCAAAAAAATGGATCAAAGAACCTGTATCAAATTTTGTGTGAAAAACGAAATTAAGTGCGCGGATGCATTCCGAATGTTGACTGTGGCATACGGAGAAGCTACCTTGGACCGAAGCAACGTTTATCGGTGGTACAAAATGTTCTCAGAAGGCCGAGAAGATGTGAACAACGAAGAGCGTGCCGGACGCCCGAGCACTTCAACAACAGACGAAAAAATTAATGAAGTGGAGAAAATGGTATTGGCCAATCGTCGAATCACCGTTAGAGAAGTTGCTGAGGACCTAAACATATCGATTGGCTCGTGCCATTCGATTTTTATCAATGATTTGGGCATGAGACGGGTCGCCGCGAAATTCGTACCAAAATTGCTCAATTGCGACCAAAAACAGCATCGCATGAACATTGCTAATGAGATGTTGGACTCTGTCCGCGACGACCCAAATTTGCTCCAGAGGGTCATAACTGGTGACGAATCGTGGGTTTATGGTTATGACGTGGAAACCAAAGCTCAATCATCTCAATGGAAGCTGCCGCACGAACCAAGACCGAAAAAAGCGCGCCAAGTTCGGTCGAATGTGAAAGTTTTGCTGACAGTTTTCTTCGATTGCAGGGGCGTGGTGCATCATGAGTTCTTGCCACAGGGTAGAACGGTCAATAAGGAATATTACCTGCAAGTTATGCGCAATTTGCGCGAAGCAATCCGCCAGAAACGCCCGGATTTGTGGAAGAACAAAAATTGGCTTTTGCACCACGATAACGCCCCTGCTCACACATCGTTGCTTGTGCGCGACTTTTTGGCCAAAAACAACACACTAATGATGCCGCAGCCACCGTATTCCCCAGATCTGGCCCCCTGTGACTTTTTCTTGTTCCCTAAACTGAAGAGGCCCATGAAAGGACGACGTTACGCTACGCTTGACGAGATAAAGACGGCATCGAAGGAGGAGCTGAACAAGATAAAAAAAAATGATTTTTTGAAGTGCTTCGAAGATTGGAAAAACCGTTGGCACAAGTGTATAATATCTCATGGGGATTACTTTGAAGGGGACAAAATAGATATTCATGAATAAATAAATAATTTTTGAAAAAACACAAAATTCGCGATACTTTTTGAACACACCTCGTATATATTTATTTTACTTCAGCTCACATATAGCCGAGAAGGGGTTGTATAATGTTATATTAAATTTTACACTTCTGTTGAATACCTTCCAGAATTTGAATTACTTTCTTAAATCTTTAGAATGCCGGTTATTAAGCATTATTGTTAGTAGCTTATGTTGTTATCATGCCCCCTCATAAGAAATTTTCGTGTCAGTTTCCTAATTGCAATAATGGGTACTATTGGTGCAAAAATAATTTGGAAAGAGTACAAAATAAACATTTTTATAGATTTCCCACTAAATCAGCCGTAAATATAAAATGGAAAAAGATTTGTTGCATCAAGTTAACTGAAAATTGCCGAAATAAATATGTTTGTGAAGATCATTTTCAAAAAGAAGATTTTGTAAATTTTACAAAACACGCATTGAATCCTTTTGCAGTTCCTTCATGATTACAAAGTGACTCTAATTTACTTTCAGAAATTTCAATATCTTCCCAAAACAAAACTGTTAATTAGAGTGAACAATTAAACTCAACAAATTTAATTACTGTCTCCAATGATTTAAATATTATCAGCAGTAGCTTGACTAACAATACATCTATTGTTAATCAAGGTACAGTTGATAATATTTCAAGTAAAATTGATAACAAGTACAAGTTGTCTCTAAAGATGTTTTTTCTTACTTAAATACAGAACAAAATTTAAATACTCACACTGAAAGCGTTAACGACGACAGTTTAAATAATCATTTGTACACTCATGAACAAGACTGCATCTGTGAAAATGCAAATTGTCAACGCGACGATAATAGTGATGATAATGATACAGTAATTACTGATAATTTAACTGAATGTAATGAGATTTTGTTAAAGAAACAAAGAAAAACTGGTTTCTTAACAGAAGCAGGAGTATCTTTGAAAGCAATGACACCAACTAAACGTAGAATGTACAAAATACATCGTAGAACAATCAACAAATTATCGAAAGTTAAGAAGTCACTTTATAATCAAAAAGACACTATAAAGAAACTGAAAAAGCTGAATAAAGACAACGTTTTCCAATGTATGGAAAATCAGTTGAATACTGTAACTCAAAATTTTATAGATTTGCAGTTGCGAAACATAGACCGCGCTTCAACAGGAAAAAAATGGATTGACGAAGATAAAGTTTTTGCGTTATCTATTTATAAGCGAAGTCCGCGTACTTATAAGTATAATATATATCCAACTTCTTCCAGTTGCCGTCACCTCGGACTTTAAAAACAGTACTTTCAAAAGTTCCTTTTAATACAGGCATGAACAAACAATTGCTGCAACAACTTAAAAATAAAATCAATGATATGGACGTACTGGACCGATATTGTTCTTTAGTTTTTGATGAGATATCATTAGATAAAAGTTTCCATTACCTTCCTCATAAACATGTAACAAACCGCCTTTCCGCTCCCCCCTCGGACCGTCCATCGTTCCGGGCTGGCCGGCCGAACAACCGCCGGACGGCAGAAACCTGGCGCATAGCGCCGAAAATATACTCCGACACCGGCGTAGCGCGCGTTGACGCATCCGCACGTGAGATCTGCGTGACAGATCTCCGCGCGCACGCGCTCGACCGGAGTGGCGACCGCCGGACCGATCTCGAGCAGCGGGGAGACCCCCACCGACTCCGTACCGTTCCGTACCCCCGCACCGTCCCTGCTCTCGAGATTCGGGTATATAAGCGCCGCCGCTCCGAGAGTCGAGCGGTCTTCTTCTCCGTCCACTCTCCGATCCAGAAGAAGCCCATCCTAGCGCTCACTTGGGAGTTAAGAGCCTTAGCTTCCGCCAAGCAGTCTTGGCAAGAGCCTTCCGCTACTCCCGATACCGCCGATAGAAACGGGCTCAAGTACATCTTGGGCTCCACCAGGAGATCCTGGTCGGCAATTCCCGATCCGCCGTCCTCACTACGGTATCGACTCACGACCTGGGGTGTGGAGTTCCGCGCCTCTACCAAGGGCTCTTGGCGTGAGTCGATCACCACCGCCGAACATCGCGGTATTAACCGCTCGCGACGGGAATCCCCGATCCGCGTACATTCGCACCGAGCGCGCGTCACTTACGGCCGTGGCCACGGCCTTCAGCAAGGCCACGGTCTGCGCGCGTCAACACCGGCTTCGAGTTCTCGGAAAACTCGAGGCCGGAATTCCGCGAACTCAGCCGCGACAATAGCGCGATTCAGATACCGCGGCAAAACAACCATTGTAAATACCGTTCGTTCCGTCCGCGCGTTCCGTTATCTCGGCCGTCCGTCCGCGCGTAGTCTTTAAGTTTTGTTGCGTCCGTCCGAGCGTCACCGCCATCCGTCCGTCCGCGCGTCGTGGCCAAGCCACTCCCCTTGTATATAACCAACGCGAAATAAACGTACTATTATATTCAACACCTAAAGCAACCAAGTCTAGTTCTCTTGGCGACCTCCCTCCGCGTCCTGGTCCGTCCGCACTCACGCACCGCCCCGTGCGCGGAAAAAGACGGGTCGTTACAAACAAATTATTATCGGTTTTCAAGATTTAGGCGAATTAGGACGGTGTAATAAATCAGCAAATCATGCATTGGTATTAATGATAAGAGGATTGAGAAAATCCTAAAAGCAAGTAGTCGCTTATTATTTTATTGTTGGTACAATTTCTACTTTTAATCTGAAGTCAATAATAAAAAATGCTATTTTACAACTTCAAGAAATTGGCGTGATAGTGAAAGCGACTATTTGTGACCAGGGTTCTACTCAGAAAAAAGCAATTTCGGAGTTGTGTGCTGAAAATACCGTTGCTCCAACTTCTTACACATTTGTAATCAATAATGTGACAATAGTAACAATTTTTGATGTTCCTCATTTATTGAAATGTATTTGAAATGCTTTACTAAGATGTAAAATTAGATTTAGGTCTAATAAGACAGCAAAATTTCAATACATACAGCAAGTTTTTAATTTAGATCAAACAAAAAAATTTAAGACACTTTACAAATTAAATTCAGGACATTTCAAATTTCAAGATAGTTTTATAAAAATGAAAGTTAATATCGCTGCAAGACAATTGAGTCATTCTATCGCTTCGTTTATTGAAGCCTTTACTTCCAGTGGAGCATTACTTGTTGAATCATTAGAAACAGCAGAATTTGCTGAATTAATTGACAATCTTTTTGATTCGTTAAATGGTTGGACCAAACATGCGAAAGAAGGTAAACAATATAAATGCGTTTTGAAAAGCAACTCACCTCATTTGGAATTGTGGAGCAAATTATTGCCTAAAATAGCTGATTGGAAATTAATAGACATTAAGACTGAAAAAGATGTTACAACGCAATATCAATTCGTAAAAGGGGGTTATTACAATGGTTATTACAATTCGTAGTGTAATATATTTATGGAAACAACTTGAAAATTTTGGTTTTGAATATTTAAATTTACGAAATCTTAATCAGGATCCACTTGAAAACCTTTTTTGTATGATACGACAACATGGTATATCAAATACCAATCCCACCTGCCATCAATTTATTGCCGCTTTAAAAACAACAGTACTAAACGATATGGTTGCACCAGTACCCAAATTTGCAAATTGCGAGGAAGATAATGCTAAAAATTTAGAGAATTTTCGATGTTATTTAAATAGTGACTCTCAAAATATACCACTAGAAGAAACTGAACTATTCAAGAACGTTGAAATACGAACTTTAGAATGGAAAAATTTTGACGAAATGAATGTTCAAGACTGTTTTGCCCTTTCATATGTATCAGGTTATCTTATTAAAAAATTGCATTTGCCAGACAAACATTGTACTAATTGTCGAGATGATTTGTTTTCGACACAATGTCAACATCATTTATTTACAACTTTTAAAGAACATGATGGAGAAAATGACTCTTTAACGTATGCAAGCGATCGGGTACTTACATTAGTCGAAAATCTACATAATAGATTATACCATTTTTTGGATGAAAATATATCTTGTTTAGAATCGACTTTTAAAGAGATATTTCTTTCAAATTATAGTAGTAATTTCTGTAATATCCATCGTTGTGATATCTTAATTATTGATAAAACTATTACGTTCTTAATATTTAAATACATTAAAGATCATAAACAATCACAGGCACTAAGTTCTGGACATTACAAAAAAATAATTAAATTTCAAAAAACATAACATATTTTCAAATTTAATATTTTCATATTTCTTGTATTCTTTGTCCGGATTTCTGATTTTGATTTATTATAATTGATTTACTATTGGATACTATGTTGTTTTAATTAAATTAAAAGGCTTTTGGTTAAATGCATATGTTAAATGCTCAATGATAAATATTCTTGATAAATATTATAATTTGTAAGAAATATTCTCAGCATTAAAAGAAAGAAAATATTTTAAGACTTAATTATACGAGGCCAAAGCAAATTTTATTTTTTTATCATACATTTTATACAGTGTTGTATTTGTCTTTTTTTATTTTTATGTTGAATGCTCAATGATAAATATTTTTTTATAAATATTATAATTTAGTTGTAAGAAATATTCTCAGCGTTGAAAGAGAAAAAAAATTTTAAGACTCAACTGTATAAAACATTGGGCCAAAACAAATTTTATTTTTTCGTTATACATTTTATACAGTGTTGTATTTGTCTTTTTTTATTTTTATATTGAATGCTCAATGATACATATTTTTTTATAAATATTATAATTTAGTTGTAAGAAATATTCTCAGCGTTAAAAGAGAAAAAATATTTTAAGAATTAATTGTATAAAACGGGGCCAAAGCAAATTTTATTTTTTTATTATACATTTTATACAGTATTATATATTTTTAATTTTTTAAATTAATATTTCAAATTATTTAGATTATAAGTTTGATGCATATCAAAAAAACAACATTTTCAGTTTTTAATATTGTTTTATAAAAAATGTTTCTTTTTTTATTGTCAGTAATTATAATTATTAATAAGTATATTTAGTCAAATATATATTGACGATGTTACTTTGTACTCTGTCAGATTTTAATAAATATTAATAGTTATTACATATATCTATTGTCTATTTTATTTTCAGCGATACCTAATCTACAACATAGAAATTTATTTTGTTCTATATATATTTATTTGTTACTGTTGTAAGCATAATTTGTCAATGTTTAAATCAATACAATTTATTGAAATCTATTTTTAGGCTTTGTGAAAATATTAGTAAAAATGAATTCAAGTTGTGTTGATAGCTGAGAAATATATAATTTTAAAATTATTAATGTAGGCGAGATTTTTAATTTATCAATTGATCAATCGCATTATGCACAAATGCAACTTTGAACTGTAAAATTGCATTTGCGCTTAATGCGATTGATCAATCGATGAATTTAAAAACTCACATCTTTTATACGAATAGCATATAGAGCACTAGTTACTATGCCTAGCCACTTGGAGCGCGGCGATCAACTTTGATTCCTTCATTTAACACGGGGCTTTCGCTTCTCTTTATATATGTTCTGTGCTTACATAGTACATGGACAGTTGCGCGCACCATGCGTTATGGGGTGGTTTTTAATTATTTTTGGAAAATGGAAGTGTCGCATCATAACTTTATCCTCATATATGTAAGAAATTCTCCGACCCGACAATTCGAATTGGCGCCAAACGATGGGCCCGAGCAAAGGAGGCGCGCAACTATTGGACGAGTAGGAGCCAATAGGCGGCGGACGCAGACCCGTCCGTCTAACCAACGGAAAGTAGGTGCGTCGGCGACGCATCGTCGGCTGTAACAACAACACGCGCGGACACGTGACGCAACTCTTACTCTTGCGAGAACTTTAAGCGAGTGTACACGTGTTAAGCGAGTAGAGCGAAATAAAGCAGTTTTTACTATAACAACCGCAGTTTAGAGTTTTTCCTCGAGTAATTTTCCTACATATCAGAAGTGGGATTGTCGCGTGCCTAACACCGCTAGGAAATTCTACAGTTGACGAAAATCGAAGCGTGGACGATGGGACGTCACAAGTCGTGCCACCGCGATTCGAAAAAGAAGACGTCGAGAGGGAAAAGGCGACATTCGTCTTCCTCGTCTTCTTCGTCGTCCTCGTCGTCGTCGGACAAGAAAAGGAAAAGGCTCGAGCGTTTCGAGAGACTCGAGCGGATAGTGAACAGTCTGGATCGACGATCGTCGCACGGACACGGTTCGTGCATCCATCGGGGAGATGAGCTGATGATTCCCCCATTTGACCCGGCAAAGGACGACATGACCATCGAGAAGTGGATCCAGCACGTGGACGAGCTGTCCATACAATACGGCTGGGATGATCGCGCCATAACGAGATTGATACCAAGCAGACTGAAAGGCCATGCCCGGCAATGGTACGACACGCGGCCTCGGTTAGCTGTCACGTGGGCGGAAACAAAGAACGAGTTGATACAACAATTTCGTAAGTCCGTTCCATTTAGCAAGTTATTCAGAGACGCCGCGATGTACGAAACTGCACCGGGTCAATCGTTAGGCGACTATTGTTTCACGAAATTAAATAAGTTGCGCAAACTAAACATAGTCATACCGGACGAATACATTATCGACGCCGTGATCGGCGGGATAAAAGACCCGAATGTTGCAAGGGCGGTACGTTCCGTACAAATAGATACCGCGAGTAGATTATACGCGCATATGACGGCTCTTGGCGATTTGCCGGTAAAAACCGAACAAAGGAAGGCACCGTTTACATCGAGCCACGGACGCGACGGGAAGAACCGACAGCCGAAGCAGTCACGGCACAGCCAATCGCAGACCGCGAACGACGAGACTGCCACATCGGCAAATCCGACGGACAACGATGAGAACCGAAAACAGACAAAGTGCTTTAATTGCGGAAAAACGGGTCATTTCGCTAGGAAATGCTGCGAGCCGCGAGCTGAGTGTGAAAAGTGCACGCGCAAAGGGCATATTACGGCCATGTGTCCGCAAGGAAAAGACGTGAACGCGGTCAAAAGTATGGAATCCGCATCGAATCCATATGAGCGTACGATGTTTGTCAACGGCCAAAGAATCAGAGGCTTAATCGATACCGGCAGTAGTTGCACTTTAATACGAACCTCGATTGCGGAGAGGTATGACATGACGGTGTCACTCGTACCAAGCGTGGTGTTACGAGGGTTTGCCGGACAGGTTACGACAAGTGATCGATCGACCCTCTGCGAGATTCGAATAATGAACGCGCGAGCGCAAGTGAACGCAATCCTTGTACCGGACGAATGCTTGGTCTACGATGTTATCGTTGGTCGCGATTTCATCGGACAGGAACACATTGTGATGATTAAACGTGGTAGCGCGTTATCATTGAAGCAACTACCGGCGCCCGATAATGATCCCGAGAACATCATCGACGTTAACTTTCTAAATGCGGAATCGGAAGTTAATATACGCGTCGGGACGATACCCGAAGATTCTAAACAGCGATGTATCGACTTGATTCGGGAGTACGGCGACTGTGTTGCATCCTCAATGAAAGACTTAGGGAAAACTAACGCTGCGTCGATGAGTTTGCGCTGTACAACCGACGTCCCTGTGGTTTATCGCCCATATCGGCTACCCGAATCGGAGAAGCGAGTGCTTAGGAGTATGATAGACGAGTTGTTAGTATACAATATTATCCGTAAGTCTAGTTCGCCATATGCAAGTCCCGTGGTGCTTGTGAAAAAAAGTAACGGTGAACATCGTATGTGCGTCGACTTCCGTAAGCTCAATGCAATGACGGTCAAGGACAAGTACCCGATGCCGCTGATTGACGATCGGATGGATAAGCTTGGCGGAAATCGGTATTTTACCGGACTTGACCTAGCGTTGGGATACTATCAGGTACCGATGGCATCCGATTCAATCGAAAAGACGGCTTTCGTGACACCCGAGGGTCACTATGAGTTCCTACGCATGCCATTTGGACTGACGAACGCACCCGCGGTCTTCCAACGGTTGATGGACCAGGTGTTGGGCGATCTTAGGAACTCAATGGCTTTTCCGTATTTAGATGACATTATCATACCATCAAGAACGATAGAAGAAGGTATGAGCCGGTTGCGCCAAGTGCTAGATGCGTTCCGCAAGCATCACTTAACTCTAAGGTTGGAAAAGTGCTCATTCTTTAAAGAATCCATTGAGTACCTAGGCAGAGAAATTAGCGAGCAGGGAGTCCAACCAGGACGTCACAAAATCGAAGCTGTAAGGAGTATGGAGGCTCCACGGTCCGTCAAATAAGTGCGACAGTTCCTGGGATTGGCAAGCTACTTCCGACGATTCATTGCGAATTTTGCAACGATCGTCGAACCAATCACGAGACTCACTAAGAAGAATGAGCCGTGGTCGTGGGGAAAGGCTCAAAACGAGGCGTTTACCACCATCAAGGACAGGCTCACGACTCGACCGGTGCTAACCATCTTCGATCCAAGCCGGTCGACGGAATTACATACCGACGCGAGCGCGATTGGGGTAGGTGCTGTTCTGTTGGAGGACTGTCTGCAGGAAGTCGAGGGCCAGATGAAAGTAGTGGCGTACTTTAGCAAACAGACGACGGCCGACCAACGGTGCTACCATTCCTACGAGCTGGAGACGATGGCCGTTGTGCTGGCGCTGCGACATTTCAGGGTATATGTCCTGGGGATACCCTTCAAGGTTGTGACAGATTGCAACGCGCTGCGTGCAACGTTCGCAAAACGAGACTTGCTACCCCGCATTGGACGATGGTGGCTGGAGATGCAGGAATATACCTTCGAGGTTGAGTACCGCGCAGGGTCTAAAATGGCGCATGCAGACGCGCTCAGCCGGAACCCTGTTCCAATGGCATTGGAGGTCGCCCAAGTTGATATCACCGAAGGCGATTGGGTCCTCGCAGCCCAACTGCAGGATGAGCAACTGGTGCGGATTCGGACGATCCTGTTGGGCGGAACGCCGACGCCCGAAATCAAACACTACTTCGATGAGTACTTAATTAAGGACGGTAAGGTTTATCGACGTCTAGGTGGTAACAGCAAAGCCTGGGTGGTGCCGCGAGACGCCCGGATGCAGATTTGCAGGCTGTGCCACGATGACGTTGGTCACTTGGGAGTGGAGAAGACATTGGAGCGTATCCAGCGAAATTATTGGTTCGCTGGGATGAGACGATTCGTCACCAAGTATGTGGGTGCTTGTTTGCACTGCGCTTATTATAAGCACTCAGCTGGTAAAAAGCAGTGCAAGCTAAACATCATTGAAAAGGTGCCAGTGCCATTCCACACGGTGCACATCGACCACGTAGGGCCCTTCGAAACCAGCCGGAAAGGTAACAAATTCTTACTGGTGATTGTTGATGCGTTCACCAAATTCGTTATCGTCGAAGCGGTAAAGAGTCAAAAGACGTCCTACGTCGTGAAGGCTCTCACAAATTTGATGTACCTGTTCGGAGCCCCGGCCAGGATCGTCAGTGACAGGGGAACTGCGTTCACGTCCCAGACGTTCTGGACGTTTTGCCTTACCTACGGCATCAAGCATGTGTTGAACGCTGTCGCTGCCCCTAGAGCTAACGGGCAATGCGAACGATACAACAAGACTATCACGCAGGCGTTGGCCACTACCACGGCAGGATTGGATTCCAACGAGTGGGACTCGGCTGTGAAGCAGGTGCAGAGTGCGTTAATTACGCTGCACAATAAGAGTATTAACGCTACCCCGACGAAGGCGCTCATTGGGTGTGAGGCGAGGAGCGTAACTGAAGCGCGTTTACTGGCGGAGATCCAAGATGTGGTGCATCAGCTGGATCTGCAGGAGTTGAGTGCCGGTATCAAGGAACATATCGACGCAAAACAACTGGAGCAGAAGGAACGATATGACCGGTCTCGCCGTGCTGCGGTGAGATACACCGATGGCGAGCTGGTGCTGGTGCGGATTACGACCGATCCCGCCACTGAGAGCAGCAAGAAGCTGCACCCGAAGTTCAAGGGTCCTTTCCGGGTTCGAAAAGTGCTGCCTAACGATCGGTACGAGGTCGAGGATCTACGGGAGGGAGGTCGACGGAGACGGACAGTCGCGGCGGCCGACAACATCAAACCGTGGATCACAGTCCAGGACACTCGGGCGGATAACGACCCTGTGTCGGACGCGGCTGGTGACCAGTAGAGCCGAAGGAGCTTACGGGGGTCAACTGTTGTAAACCAGTGACCCGCCATCCCGTCCTCGCGGTTGCTGCCGGAGGAAATAATGCCATTCTCACGGTTGTAGCCGGGAGAGAGAGTCAGTTGTCATGGGACGATGACTCGCTGTGTCATTCTTACGGTTGTAGCCGGCGGTCGATTGTTGTAAAACAACGATTCGCTATTCCGTTCCTGCGGTTGTTGCCGAGGGAATGGATGTCATTCTCACGGTTGTAGCCGGGAGAAAATCAGTTGCCATGGGACGACGACTCGCTGTGCTCTTTTTCGATTGTAGCCAGGGGTCGATTGTTGTTAAACAACGACTCACTATCCCGCTCCTGCGGTTGTTGCCGAGGGAAATGGATGTCGTTAGTACGGTTGTAGCCGGAAATCAGACATCGCACGAGAATGAGCGAAAACCGTCGTATGGTCGCAGCCATTCTTTGAAACTTACAGGGAGCAGAGCCAGGGGTGAAGCCGCAATGACAGGAAGGGATTGGAAAACTATAGACGTGCCTGAGGACAGGCCAGAACTTCAGGACGGCCGAATGTAAGAAATTCTCCGACCCGACAATTCGAATTGGCGCCAAACGATGGGCCCGTGCAAAAGAGGCGCGCAACTATTGGACGAGTAGGAGCCAATAGGCGGCGGACGCCGACCCGTCCGTCTAACCAACGGAAAGTAGGTGCGTCGGCGACGCATCGTCGGCTGAAACAACAACACGCGCGGACACGTGGCGCAACTCTTACTCTTGCGAGAACTTTAAGCGAGTGTACACGTGTTAAGCGAGTAGAGCGAAATAAAGCAGTTTTTACTATAACAACCGCAGTTTAGAGTTTTTCCTCGAGTAATTTTCCTACATATACCGTTGAATTTGTAATAAAATAAGCTTTATTTTGCTTATAAAAAGAAATAAAAGTTTTGGAAAAAATAGGTAAATAATAGAGAGAAAGTATAAAAAAAATATAAAAAAAAATTTTTTTGCTATTATAAAGTACTCATCGAGCTATTCAATTTTCATTTAGAACATTTTTTTATATCTCTTATAATTTTGCTTCAAAAGAAAAAAACTGATTTTCTTCAAAGGGGTGTTTCACCCCCTTAAACTAAAATTGGACACAAACAAAAAATATTTTTGTGTTATGAATGAACTTGTCTATATGTACGATATACCAATTTCAAAACTTTTGAATTTCTGGGTTGGCAAACCTGCCTTGTGAGTATCAATACTTAGAATAAATTTTAATAATATTAAACTCTTTTTCCAGTAAACAAAATTACATTTCAACAACGTTACTAGAACGACATTTAATAACATGTAATGTTTCAGAATATGTAGTTCGTAACATTGTACGCAATGAACGAATTTTGACGTACATTTTAAAGATTCTATGACATGAGTGTTATGTATCATTGTATATAATGTTGCATTATTATTTTTTTAATGTAAAAGCAATATTTGTTTCAATTAGCAAAATAATATTTCAATAATGTTATATTAATATTTTCTTATGTAAGAATAGGATATATTCTAAAATCTATTTAAAATTGTTAGAAATATTTCATTGCAATTGTAAACAACGTTTGATTAGTAAATAAATGGTAAATTAAACATATTTAAACATTTAACAATATTTAAAATATATTGATAAAATGTTAAAATACATGTTACTTCCCAAGCAGCAGACACTATTTTTTAAATATTTTTTAAATGTTTATTATGTTTAAACTGGGCACACGAAACTTGTGCAAAATTTAATGCGCAATATTTTATGCACAAAGTGTTCTGATAATAGAAAATGTGAAATATAGAATCACATTTTCTATAAAATGTGAAAATACATACGAGTATATGTGATTGTTACGACCATGATATGGTTATTGTGATATATGAATTGTTTATTTTTGTTCTACACTTTGCGTGTGCATCTTTAATGATATAATTATACCTCTTTTTGTTTAATACATGGATCCTTCCATGACGAGAAAGTATGTTACCAATAATTATATTTTATGATTTGACAAATATACGTATTTTTTTATATGCATAGTACTATTTCTGTTTCTTATG